>NC_072013.1:41865243-42165243 GCF_027791375.1 Indicator indicator
AAAGGACAGATATATTTTTGATATACAATTCAATATTTCTGTTTAGCTTTTGACTGCTGGCAAAATAGTCTTAGCATACATCACTACAGATCCTTCATTGATGGAAGTTGCTCTGTTTGTAAATATTATAAACCAAATAGACTGATTTCTTTTATATATAGCAATTTATTCAGAGTTTCTGTTTCGATATGGGAATTTTCTGTGTGGCTTTCACAATGGCTAAACTGTGCCTACACGTATAAAGAATCTCATCTCTTTACTTTACAGATACCTTAAGCACATGAAATAAGTTGGATCAATGATCTCAGCAAATGTAAGGTTGTCTGTTAAGAGTAGGAGACATGTAACAGGAATCATTTTATGGTGCATTTGATTTAACAAACCTATCATAAAATCAACCTTTTACTGAGGCTTTTTATGCAGGAAAAAATATTTATCAGTTCATGCAGCTTAGGTAATTTGATAATTGCCAAATACAGTGCCTGCAGAAGCACATTGGTAAGTCTAGCCCCTACCATGCTTGAGAATATCAACTCTATTAGCTTAAAGAAGTCAAAATATCCAAATAGCACCATTGTGTTTTGAGACTTCTCAAACTGATAATTGTGTGCTAGCTATGCACATAAAGGATGGAAGCCACCACCTCTGGTAGTCATTCTTCAATGTCCTCAATTGCAAAAGTAAATATATTAAGGTATAAAACCCCACAACAAACAAACCCAAAACCAACCAAAGAAACCAAACCAAACCAAACCAAAAACCCGTATAGGAAATATCACACTTAAAGCAAAATATTTGAAAAAGAAACCATTTTTCTTTCCATCAGTCTTAGCCCATGCATTTTAAAACAAAGCACCTTTTGTTGCATATTACCCAATCCATCTTTATTTCACCAAGCCTGTTATACGTGAACAATTTGTTAGCAAGATGTGAATTTCTGCTATATTTGGAAAACCAAGCACATTTTTCTTACAGATTTTCCTAGGAAAACATCATTACCCTGCCTTAGTATTACACAGCCATAGCTCAATCTACTGTTCTCATGGTTTTCTTGAGGTACTGTGATCTCTTCCACCAGAAAGAGAACTAAAATAGCCAGACCTTCATGCAGTTCTGTGAATATCTTCATTGAGAGTGGTAGTTTCATTGAGCATACTTAATTCATTGGGAACACTCTTGCTGAGAAAGCATTTGCAAAAGACAAACATAGTCTAAACCCCTTTGAATTCAACTATGAGTACTGTTTTCTTCAGGGAGGTTTCTTTAATACGTTGCCCAAATTAAAAACAAAACTAAACCAAGTGTAAATCATCTTTATTCTAGTTCAGCCTCTTAAGCTCTTTCCTTATACATATAAATATCATATTTTTCAGTTTACATAGTGTTGATGATAATCACCAAGTACAGTGCTTTCAGAAACATAGATAGCTCTGGCCCTTGCCATGCCAGAAAATATCAAAAATATTTGCTGGAAGTATCAGAAGCCCACAAATAATATTATTTTTATTTTCAGAGATTTTGAGCTAAACAGTCTAAAATAGAATTGTACTTCTGCCAGGAAACTAGATTCCCAGAGAAAATACTTAGCAATAGCAGAGAAAATACATAGCAATAGTCTGATAAAGGTTCCTGGAAAAGGGTGCCAGACTAATAATAAATAAAAATATATTTAATTAGTATTCTGTAGGTACTTTTCAATTTTGCAGTTTGGAAAAATATTAAAGGCTTTTTTTTTTTTTTTGACATTCTTTTTTTTTTTTCCTTCCAAGTAATAGCTTGTTGGTGGACAAGCTGGAAAATGTTTGAAAACAAAGTGAGTATTATACTGGTAGAACGCGTCCTTGAATGATAACTTTTGGTGTTTTCTTGCTGTAGAGTTTGTGAGACCTTCATTGAATAAAGTCAAAGAATCTCTCTTTAACAGTAAAAACCTTTGGAGCTTGTATGGCTTTTCGCTGTATCCTGGACCACTTTCTCTGGCCTTGTATTTACACTATTCCAAGCAATGTTGTCCAAGAAGTAGAAATTCATATTGGTGCAAATATGGTAAAATAGCAAACCAATTAGCACTATACTCAGTTTAACACATATGCAATATGTAACAAAAATTTAGAAGTTGTTTGTAACTGTGAAAAACCTTCTTGGTACTCAGTACTTCCTAGTGTAAGCTTTTTGCAGGACAATTAACCTTAGCATATAGAGCAGCAGCTCTGAAAATAAATACACTGGAAAACACAGAAGAAAGACATCATGGTTAATGCAAATTAATGTAATCATAGATTCAGAAAAAATAAACTGCTCCAGTGCCACATTTTATTTAGCTTTGTTACTTGAAGCCTTAACCTTTCTTTCTATTCCAGCAATTCATATTTATCATCTTGATTGTTATGCAATGATTTTGCTGAAATGTATTTATATTAATCCATCTCTTTTTTTCCCCCATTTTTGATTGATTCCCAAAACAAAAAAGCTCTAAACAAACCCAAGAACGGATCTATTTCACAATTATGCTTGCTCAGTTCCCAAGGATTTATTTATTGTGACCAAAGTCTTTTCCGTAGGATCTGTGTGCTACAGGCAGATTTTTTTTTTTTTTTTTAACCAGAGCAAATTCAAGTGCAGCTTTCAGCCCAGTCAAACCCAAGAGACAGGCAGGAGGGCAGCCCTTCCTCAGCTTCTCTCTACATTAGCCTTTCGTACTCAGTCTCCATCGACCTGTCAGAGACATCACAGTGATTGACTGCCCTGGCAGATGTGCTGCTATAACAGGTAACTTGATCATCCAGACCCATCTGTCTCTCAGTCCTCTTCAATTCACACTTTCAAAAATATTAGAGATTAGGGAGGAGTCAGATTCTTTGTTGTGATTTTTTTTTTTTTAATGCAGAATATCTGCATTTCACCAAAGGTTACCCTTGGTAAATGAATGGTGATGTACAGTATTTGAGCCATATCCTACTGAGAAGAGCTTCCTAGCGTTGTTCCATGTCAGTGTTTCAGGTCTGGGTTAACAATATCCAGAGAATTTAAAAACTTGCTTATAAGATGTCTAAAATTAAGGACAGTTTTTTAGAACCACTGTGGTAATAATAGAATGATGTTTCAAAGATAACAGTTCCAATGTGAGACAGATGGGCTGTTTAACTGTGCTTAGTGAGAGGAGGGGATCTGATTCAGTGGGAGTATTTTCACGTCTTCTCTTCAGTGCCCACAGCCTGGCAAATGTTGTGACATCATTAAGCTGAACTGCTGATTTTAGATGGGTCTTGAACAAGAACGGGCAGGGGTAACTCAAGCTTCCTGCTGAAATGTAGTTAACTAATTTACTCGTGTCACTATTTCTGATAATTACTTTTCACCAAAATATTTTGCTGTGCTTGTGTGTAGAGGATTTCATTCTACAAGTCAACACCCTAAGTGTTGTAGCCTCGCAGGATCTATCAACAGCTTCTATTAAGAGAGAATATAATCTTGGTGAGAGCAGTGGCTAACACTTCTCTTTTCTATTTCTCAGTAAAGTCTACTGCATACTCACTATCAAGGGATGTACATTGGCACAGATGACATAGTTCACAATATAAGGGGAAGTAACATACTGAAGCAAGCAAAACAAGGTAAAATGAATGACAACTGACAAAAAAGCAAGTGAACTCAGAATATTTTTTTTCAAATGAGAGGAATAAAAATATGTTAAGTGTGTACATAAGCAATGACACATGCAGAATAAAAAGAGATAAATAATGGGGGGAGGGGTGGAGGACTGAGGAGTATATAAAACCAGAAAAGACCTCTCAGGTACGTATCTGCAAAGCTTTTGGATCATATCAGAAACTGAGTTGACACTGGAAGCTGCAGCAAAACTAAATCTTCATGCCTTCCTGAAAATGATGTTTAGCATCCTGGACCTACAGCTTCATCAGGATCTAAACCACTCAGATGACATTAATAAATTTCAATGAGTAAATGAGATCAGTACATTTTGGTGAGGGAATCTGTAATTATGACCCTAATGCTTTAATTTGGGGAGTGGAGGGGAAAAAAAGATAAATCAGAATACTATTCACTTTTAATATGTTACATGATGTGTATGGAAGATTCGTGGTGCATAGTCGTTTGTTCCAAAGCCAGCAAAGTAGGTAGTATGACAATCATCACCTTGTCATGATTTGTGGAACAGAGCACTGGGCAAATCCAAAGGCAGCTGAATGCGTACAGCTGATGGTTGTCACAGACAAGGGAAGGTGTAAAGGACTCGTAAGAGATTACTCTGTGGATTAACCAGTCGTCTTTTTTTTTTTTTTCCTTTTCTTTTTTTTTTTTCAGATGCACACCTGTTCAAGACAGGCACAACCTCTTCTAAATGAAATAATGACTGTGGCGTGCAAACTAAAATGTCAGCCTCACTTCTTGAGATTCTCAGGAAGGAGAGGAGATGAAGAGTTGAAACAATGAGTTTTGACTAGATGAATTGTTATGAACCTTTGTGACAGAGCTGCCTGACCCCATCTCTGTATGGTTGTGACACAAGGTAGGTTTCTTCCAAGAAGGCTGCGGCTTCATTGAATGATGTCTTAGGAACACCTGGGTAAGTAATATTGATACTACATTGATCTGTTACACGTATGTTCTAGATCAGTCTTGCATAATGCTTTATCTAGACTTTAGAAAACTTATTACGTGGATTCTGCATGAAATATTCTTTAAAGAACAAGCATAGAAATTCTAAAAAGTAAACCTATCCCAATTTAATTACTTGTATCAAGGAGAACATGTCTTTTTCTGAATGATGTCTTTCTCAACTGGGAGGAAAGTTATCCAGAGACTAAACACTGGGACCTCATGGCAATCAGCACAGTTGAATTGTAAGATTAGAAGTCACATCTAGATAAAATATATTTATAACCAGCTATTGCCTCAGAAAGTTCAGAAACTGATCTGAGTTTATTTGACCAACTTCTAGCAGCAATAAACATGTTATAATATGCATATACAATATGGAAAATATAAGCTGGTATATATTGCTTAGAAATTAATGATATACAGGAAAGATGACATAAAATAGCTACATGTCTATGACTGTTTAAGAAGGAATTAAGTCTGTAAAAACATTTCATAGTCTCAAAATTTAATCAAAAGATAATGACCTGTAAGTGTACTTCACATTACTGCAGAAAGTAATTGTTCCAATGAATCTTTCACTGCTAGGTGCCAGTCTTGCAAAATGAATAATCTGAGTTTATCCGTTTGGCCTGGTGAGGGTGAGGTGCAGACACATATCTGTCTTTCAAGACTCAATCTGAAAGACCTGCTGTGTTCTGCATTTGGTAAACTATAGGATAATGGGCCTGGGAAAAAACAACAGAGTGGACTTGAATAAAATGAGACTGGATGCACATGCATTCAAATATAGACTCGGCATGATTCCTGGTAAGGCAATCTCAAGATTCCTCACTCTTTTAGTGATCTGATTTTGGTATAAAGGAGAAAATGCATTCTTTAGCACTATTTAATATTCTGTCTTAATCTAGCATAACCAATAATACTAATTCTGTCTTCTTTTAGGACAGATACCAAAAGATAATTGAAAGGTATATGAGAGCTTATCATGCAAAGCTAAGCTTGAATTTTGGACCAACAGGTTTCACAAATGTAGGGCCCTCAAACAGCAGTTGTTAAGAAAGTTGTCCAAGCACATCCAAGCTTCATTCTGCTTCTTCACTTGAAATGTTTGCAGAACAAATGAAGCTTTTTCTTTCTTCTGTCTTTGCACACACCACAATATGCATCATCTCAGTAAACCAGAAAGCAAATAAGAATTTTTTACTGTATTGTTGCTATTTGAAGTTTCTTGCATTTTCTGTTTGTTTTTCCTTTGCAGCTCTGACAATTCCCAGAGTTAATGTAAACACACATAAGCTGGAGTTGTTTCTATGCTTGTTTAGATTTAACATGAAATATATAAACAGGGTTTGAATCAAGGGATTAGAAATCACATGTTTCCTCTAAGTAAACACTCCAACAGCTTGCTTAAGTTGTGCTTGCTTATGGGTTTCCACTCTCAAAGCTTAAGTGGAAAGGATAGGAAGTGACCCGCCTACATTTAAGTCACTCTGTAGGGCATCTCCTTGAACAAAATGAAATGTAAGATGAGTCACTCATAGGCAATGGAGGAGAAAGAATCTATTGCTTGCATTTCACAGAAAAGGTAATCATATACAAGGGGGGCACCATTGTGAGTTGTTTCAGAAGACTGTAGCAGCACTGTGCTCTGTGAGGATCATAGTTTTTTGGGCACATAACAAGACTTTGAGGAATTGTTGCTGAGTAACTTTAAGGCACTTGGGAGAAGGAATGCTTGGCACCCACCCTTATTTTGGATGAAGCCAGCTGCAATCTTTACCAAAGTATGAAGGAGTTCTGGGCACTAGGCAGATATGTTTAAGTACTTCAAGAACTTTGAAGGCAAAATGTGAGGAATCCTCCAGAGGTCAGAATAAATGAGCAATTTCATTTAGAGGCACTTGCATGTGAAGATAGCTTCTTCACATAAGAGTCTGGTCCCAGAGTCACTAAAGGACATACCTTCTACATACTACTGGATTTCTGTACCTAACAATAGGATGAGAGGAGTGAAAAAAGGCAAATTAGTCATTGGGTAACTGAAAAGGTGAAAGTACATTTCAAATATTGCCCTTTTCTAGGACCACAAACTTTAGGGCTAGATTGGAGGTAACATCATCCCCTTGAGTTCCCAGAGCTAGAGTAAGTTTCCTAGAGTAAGGAGCTGAAGTCCTGAAGGAAGAAAGGGGAAAATTGTCTTTCAGAAAGAAATACTTACAGTCTTTTAGAATTTGGAGCATTCACTCAGATAGGCTACATATGCTCAGTGTTGTGTTTGACTGAAATAATTCACCAGAATATATCAAAGTGGGTTATTTTCCTGAAGGTTTGGGGCATTTTTGTATCACTAGACATGGTTGTTGTGGTACAATTTCATTTTCTTTAAAACTTTTCCATTGCAGCTATAGTAGTTCTTGAACTGGAGAGTGAAACAAAAATGTAAACAAACACAGGTATCATTCTGTTAGCTAAAGAGAAGGCCACTCCTCTGTAAGAAATTTAGATTGTCTTTGCCATTTGGCACTTTTAATGCTTATTTTTTTTTCCAGCATGAATTCAAAAGTACAGGCTTTTGGAGAGCTTTGCTACCAAAATCTTTGCCACATTTCAGGTGCCCATTGGCTGCTCAAAAATGGGAACTTTTGAAAAATGGAATTTCATAAAGTAGTAGTTAGATTTCTCTTATCTGAATTTACATACCATTACAGAAATATCTCAAGATTGTAATGACAGCCCTGTGTGGCCCTTGGCTTGTAAATCCTTGGATTTCAGAGAAACTATACCATAGAAAATTTTTAATCTTTGGAATTTGAGCTGTGCTTGAAAAGTCCTCTTGATTAAAAAAAAAAAAAAAAAAAGAAAAAAGAAAAAAGAGAGAAGGAAGAAAATAACCCCCAAAAGGAGCCAAAACAACAACAAAACCCAGCTTTCTAGTTATCAAGTTATGCTTAATATTTTTCCAAAAGACCTCTTCTGAATGATCTTTGGCTTCTCCAAACTGTGTTTGCTTCTGTTTTCTGAAAGATAGGTATAGGTCTATGCATACTTTATCTTTACCCTTTTAATGCTATGTCTAGCTAATTATACCAATAGAAGAAGCATAAAGCAAATATGATTTTAACAGTTTATGATATGAAAAGTCTCTTGCCCTTAGTGTATACTAACAAGATCTGTATGTGCAATTATTATTAGCAAGCACTCCACCTACTGGTTCAAATTATGGCAGGCAAGTAATCAAGAAAAAGTTCATGTTCTAATAATTGCTTTACCACCTAAAGGTACAATCATTCTGGTCCCCAGTACTTTAAGTATTTATATGTCTTCTGTGAAACCAATCAGGTAAAAAAAAAAAAAACTGCTATGCAAATTCATTAGCAGCATTCACCTAATTTACTTTCACAGATGACTATCCTAACTAATATTTCTCAACCTTAGCTGTGAATGTCAATTGAATATGTGCCAATAAAAAAAAAAAAAGCAAAAGGTACAAAGAACCACAAGATGTTTTCTTTCGGTATTTCTTACATAGCTGATCTCTAGAAATGAATTTTTAGAGAAGGATTTTGCTTTTTTTTTTTTTTTTTTTTTTTAAAGCATGAATAAAAATGCAGCCTGGCACGGTAAAGCAAGCACCGAAAAATATGTAAATGCTGATAAAGCTCCTAATTCTCTGTCTTCATAACCTTGATAAAAGCCATTGAGGAGAAAATTCTTTGATAAAGTGGTGAGCTTTTTTAGCAGGATTAAGGTGAAAGAAACCATTTTTAGTGAAGAATTTTTAGCAAAGCAGACTTGCATTTTTAAGGCACACACACACACAGAGCCTCTTGTGCACGTATCAGCAATCCACCTCTATTTTCCAGAACAATTTGTTATGCAATTATTTGTGTATAAATCCACATGGTGGTTGGATATTATATTTTTCAAACACATTTCCCACTGAAATCTAGGAGACATTTGCATATTTGGGGAGCACACGATGGCTTCTATTCATCTAGTTTAGTCCAGCAAATGAGAGGACTCACAGATGAAAATCAGATGATGGATGGAGCAGAAGCAATAGCTGCACAAAAATAGCATTACTTTGAGGAACTGTGTTGCAAGAAAGCATGGGAGTTATTTTTATTTTCTTTTCTCATACATAAATATAATGCAGTGTGTACGTTTCTTAAATGGTCATTTGAAATTTGTTATCAATTCTCCATCAAATCCACTATCAGTAATGAGACATCTTAAGCATGCTGATTTCCCTTGATATGATGCCTTTTGCTTTCAGCAACTTTCTGTAGTGCTAACTGAAACAAACACTGATACAATGTGGTATCATGTAATAGGAAAGTCATGCACTTAAAGTCTGAAGATTGTCTTTCCTGCCCATTCCAGCTGCTGCTTTTCAATACTGTCTGACATGATACACCTCAATATCAACACATGCAGTTGTCAATGGAGTCACTCTCTAATGGAAAGAATTTTAACACAGAGATTAAAAAAAAAAAAGAAAGAAGGAAAGAAAAAAAAGTAGCTCACTAAAATAAACACAAAACAAAGAATGTGGAAACACAGCACAAATCTACCCAACAAAATTTACCTGACCCTTTAAAGCTCACCAAAACATGACAGAAGGTCCCCTTGATAGTCTTTATCGTATATATGTGCTGAGACTGTGTTGCCCATATGTTCAATAAAACTGTTGAATCTCAAAGTTATAATAATTTGCAACGAGGTGCCAGAACCAATTATTAAATATCATATGATCCAGCAGAGATGAAATAAAAATATACAGGGTCGATTTTACTGGCTCTGGCTGTTACAAAGATTATAAAATACTCAGAATTGCAGTTTAACTTAAGGGGAGTCTTAAACACTTCCTTATGCTTAAATTTTGCTCGCAGCAGAGTATCAGAAGCCAAATGCAGATGGTTTATTTTACTAGGTACAAAAAGAAGATTGCCCTTATCATTATTGATTTGAATATCAATCTAGTAAAACAAAAGATACGTTCTTGTGATATCTTTCAGTAGGGCAAACCTTTGTTCAAAAGAGCAAGTGACAGCCAAAAGTACAATTCAAGTGAGAAAAAAGGTACAGTGTGATTAGATCAGTGAATGATACTATCTCAGCCAAATAGCTGCCTATAGTGTGGAAAAAGAAGACACTTAGGACTAAGTGTAAACAGTCATTATTTATTTACCATGACATCCCTTAAACATGAATGAGTGAATGTTTTAAATACTAGTTCCCATCTTTTAGCCAAGGTCAACCGTTTCACACTGCTCTGTGCTTTTCCTCAAGCTGTCAAACCTGGAGGTTGACCTGAGATGATTATATGATTTTTTAAAAGTTGTTATTAAATACCAGGGAAGCATGTGGCTGAGAAGATTATTTATGAAGCTCCCCATACAGTCATACAAATGAGCTTTCAAATGAACTCCAAAGCATCTTCCTACTCTATGTGTTTAAGAATTAAATATTGTATTATACAGTACAGCAACAACCACAAGAAGAAGGTTTGTTTCTACCAGTGAACACAACCTTGATCTTAATGTTTTATTGCTGCAAGCATCAAAATGTTGTTGCAGCAGGGGGAAAAAAAGGAAAAAGAAAAAAAAAGAAAAAAAAAAAAGTATTTCTGCCCTCAGTTATTGGAGCATTGCAAGAATAGGACCATGTTTGTCTATGTATGTTTACAGCACCTGTCAGCCGATACACGAGAAACAAGAAGAGTAATGTAAACTGATCCCCGCCTTTTGCTGAATATTTAATGCAGTCTGCTGGAAAGAAAAGCACAAACATTCTACTTTTCCAAAGCCTGTCTTCCTTCCCCTCTTCTAATTTTCTCTGGGGAGGGATAGGTTTCGAACTTGGTCACTGCCAGTGCCCATTTGCTTCTAGATCTTTACTTTTCTTTCTTGGCTTTCTTCCTGTCTCCCGAAACTAAATTTACTTCATTTTAGCCACCTCACAGCAGACTTGTGTGTATATATTTTCAAGGAAATTTGATTGCCTGTATAGATTTTTAAATCAGCTTTCAGATCAAGTTCAGAAATTTGTAAACTATTGTGTTGTTGCATCAGGCAATAGAGGAACACAGGCCTCAGATGCACATCACCCAGTACTATAAAGTGATCTTTAAATGAGACAACTAGAGCATAAGTAGATTAAAGTGGCCAATAATGGGAAAACAAGTGCACATTCCACAAGCAATTGCAAGAAATTTAAGCCTCAGGAAGTTGCATTACATATTTTATTAAATTGAGGGTATATTCACACTTATTGTGGCTTGTAATTTGAACCAGTATTTTCTGTCTTTGGTTACCTTACTTTAGGATTCCTTAATGGGCTGAAGACGTAATGCATAATATCGTATGACTGCTTTAAGTTTGCAAGTTAGTTTCTCAAAAGTTGTAATTTAATTTAAATTGACAACTCTACAATAAACCACTGTTCTCTCATAGCAAACAGTATCTGACCTAAAATGCATGTAACAAGACCCTAAGATTCTAACAAAATCCCACTTCTTTGCCATTTTAACCTTGTTTGCAACAGAAAACATCTAATTTTTGAGCAGCATTACCAGTTAGCAGTATGTAAAGCATTAGTGTTCGAAAAGAAACCCTATTTATATTCAGAGCCTGCTGTTCTTTCCAATAATCAAGACAGAATGAAGAAAAAAAAAAAAGATTGAGCATCCCATTGATGCACAAAGAATGAATTTATACACACTCCAAAAGGGTTCATTTTAAAAGGATAGCTTAAATATTACTTGTTTACATATGAAACTAGAGAATTTGCTCAGTGCAGACAAACTGTGGCAGGGAAAAGAAGTTTTAAAATTGCATGTAGTGCACCACGTAAATCGTGAAACATCATTATTTCTAAGAGGCTAAAAATTTGTTTAATCAAAGGAAGTGAAAGAGGTGTGGTCTTGAATATTCAAAGAGTCATAGGTTGCTTTGCCACTCTCAAGACCAACCTCTCCATGACTGTCAGACACATTCTCTGATGTAAGACTGATTCAGAAGCTGTACAGAGTTGGTCAGCTCTCTGTGGTGAATTCACTGCAGTTAGTTCCAGATGGAAAATGCACAGAAATTATTATTTCTTGTGAGTGCTGTTTGTTTAAACAGCTCCATGGTTCCACCTTCCTGAAGCTTGGAATATACTCCTAGAGACCTCATAATGGCTTTTTATGCAAAGATGTTGCTGCCAGTTTTGGGAGAAGGAGAGGCATAATTGATATGCTCTCACTCTTTCCCCCACTGTTATTTTAGAGTATTCTAAGGGAAAGTGATCTTTTATCTCCTTTATGTAGTACTGTCCTGAGTCTATACTGATGAAAAACACTAACTGGAAAAAGAGCCCAACATAACCAACCAAATCAAAACAAAGATATTTCTGACACAGTGCCACTAATTTCTGGGTGCTGTAGGGGAATACAAAATTCAGAGTGTCACTTACAGGAAGGACTGACTTCTTGGAATTTTGGAAGTGCTCCCTCACAGGATTAACATAAACTTGTTTTTGCAAAACCAGTATGTTTGGGGTTTAACTTGATTGTGCAGTTTGGTAAGAATTTAAAGATCTATTGGACTGAGCTGTAAAGGATGAACACAAAATTATGGAAAGTGTATCATAACTGATTGTCTTGGGCTCTAACACTTATTAGTCTTATCTTTTCCCCTACTAGTCTGGTGTTTTTCAAGATCTTTATCAAGATCTGATCTTTATCAAGGGTTACAAATCCATAATGTGTTGGGGAGGACTACCCTAGCTGATGCTGCTTTTGGTAGGGGGGGTTGGATTCGATGATCTCTGGAGGTCCCTTCCAACCTCTAATGTTCTGTGATTCTGAGGACTGAATATTATTAGTTTTATGCACATTTCAACATCCATATCTGTGTTCAAACATATACAAATACATATACATGTATAACTTAGTTTCTAAATGCTTTGGAGTTATTCTAAATGTCCATAAAAACACAACAACTGTACCTTGCCTATTTTTGTGTTAATAGCAAGCACTATAAAATGCTGTACAGATCATAGGATAAGAAAAAGGTAAAGGTGATGAAAGTTTGTGAATCTTTTATATAGGTTAATAGAGAGCCCTTTCTATTTGCTCTATTTACATATTAATGTGTAGGATACTTTTTTCTGGTAATGGCATTTTAATTCATCTTCCTAGTGAATATTCATAACTTACACTTCAGTACACTGGCAAAACATGGTGCAATTCCCATTGGGGGTGACTTTTACTTGTGATAAGATAGAAAGCATTATTCAGATTATGGCAGTGGCAGGAATGAGCGATCCAGTGTATTGTGGAAAGGGAAGCTAAAGAGCCATGCACTGCTATGTAAGATTAGGTTATTTAAGATTTGGTGGCTGATTTTGGATGCTACATCCCAATACAGTCAACAAAGTCTAGAGAACCTGAGCAGCTTCTGTCTTTTATTTCTGCAGCTGCTCTTTGATGGAGACAACTTAATGTGACACCCTCCAACTAAAAGAAATTGAAGGAGGTTGAGATGCTACACTGTTTCAGAAGGCACGCACTTAGTAGTTGCTTTTGGAAGAGGCAGAGACAAACTTGAATTAGGACTGATACCATAAAACACCCGTGCAGCTGTTTTTCTTGTTTAAGGGAATGTTTTTAGTTTCTGAAAGGCCCCAAACTTTATATTACCTACTCTTCACAGGAGCTTAGATTTCAGTGGTGACTAGAATACAATTTAGTGTCTCTAATGAAAGATGTTAACACTAACAAATAATTAGAATAAGGCTGATTCTATATCCAGTGCAGTCAATGAAAGAACTGACTGATGCCAGTGAGTATTGATTCATCCTTGTACTGTGTTTTCGTTCACTTCCTAAGATTAATTCTTCCTTACCCCTGTAATTTTTGCTCTTAGTAATCCACAACAGTCAAATAAAAGGATAGAGAGAAGTTTGGAACAACAAGGAAATGTGAATATAATATGCTAGAATTAAATAAATATTAAAAGCACTAATTTCTTAAGATTTAAAGTTCATTTGTGAGAAGTGAAAGGAGGGAACATTGTGGGTAAAGTGCAGCTGAGGGCAAGTATTGTGACTAAAATTTCTAGCAATAGAAAACAAATCCAACCCGCTGCAGATAATGGTTGCATTTCCTGATGCTTGTTCAGCCATACATGTCATTCAAACTCAGCCTAAACTTCATCCATAATTGTTTTTTCTTGAAAGTTAATCTACTATCTATGAAAAAAGGTATTTTTTTCCCCTTTCTGCTTGAAATCCTCCTTCCATGGGTTTCTTCCTTACTCTAAATTCTAAGGCTGAACTGAAATTTTATAGAGACGTGTCTCTCATCCCTGTGCCCAACTGCCTGAGCTGCTTCTATTTCCTTGTACCAGGCATTTAATTGTGAATGGGGAGAAAACAGAGGCTTTGGACTTTTCTCCACCTGCAAGGGAAGATATTAGTATGAATTAACAAAATTCCTTTTTTTTGGAATGTCAAGTTCCTTATTAGTGTTCCATTGAAGCTCTGGTTTAGTAAAGAGTTAGGAGATAAATTCACAAAGCTATGGTCTCCCAAGTTTTTTTAGTTAATGGAAGAAAAGGAGAGTTTGACATCTAAACTTCAACTTTGTTTGGTCATCTGCTGAAGAATCTTTGGAGCAAACCTCCAAAGAATGTTAGTTTTTGTAAACAAAGTTATAATTTCTTTATATATTTACATTTGGGATTATGTGCTTTAGTAGTTTAAAGGAACAAGTAGGTAGTTTAAAATAGAGATATTGAACCCTGAATGGGCAATCTATGCTACTATTGACAGCTTCCCAAAGTATTGCTTTTCTTTGGAATTGTAATCATATGATACAAAGCTTTTAAATTTACCTGGTTAAAAGTTTTTGGTTTAGAATGAGACATTTATCTTCTACTGAATTCTCTCCTTCATAGCTTCCATTACATTTTCTATGTATCGACCACAGAGAAATTATTGAAGATATAAAGTAAAAAATTCCACATCATGCTTTCAGTACTTTTCTCTCTAGCAATCTGTTTCTTAACATAATGCAAGCATGCACAAATGGAGCCAAAGGCAGTCTGGTGTCCAGAATGAAGCAGAAACCAAGACAGCATTCTGCAATACCAGCTATGGTCTCACAGGTGTGAAAGTGATCTGTCGAAATTGCCCTATGAATACTTGAAAAATGAATGGGGACAGTGAACCTGAAAGGGCTCACAAGAGATGTTGATTCCTTCTTGACCTTAGGCTACAATCTTGTCAGTTCCCTCTGCACTGACAATTAAAAGTGCAATTAACTCCTAGACCTTTCAAACCTCACCGGTTTCAGAATAATAGTAGCTAGTTGTACTCTTCTGGAAGAAACGTTATAGTCATAGACTATGGATAAAAATTATATGCAGGTGGGCTGCCATAATTCAAGAATTTGACTTCACTTAGCACAGGAAGCTGAGGGTGTGAAAACATTAATGCTGACACACTATCCAGATGGCTAGTTTACCATGTGCAAGAAGACAGTACGGCAGTGATAGTGCTGGAGCCAAAAATTACACGTGGAGATGGAACAAACTTCAAAAAGTCAGTCTCTTAAATGTGCCATTATACAAATTAATCTAAACTGATATGTTCATCCATTGCCCTACTAAAATATTACTGATAGAATATTACAGACAAGCTGTTCTGGAAACCAAGATATTCTTTTATTGCTATTTTTATGATGCGTGAGATGCTTCATCGCAACCTTATATGTACATCCATTCTTTATGGTGGTGTGTGAGAGTCAACCTATGCACTTGAGATGCATGGATGCATGTCACAATGACTATAGCAGATGAAGTAATATTAGCACATTTTAGTAGGTTTTCCAAAGCACAGCAATTGTGTTACTTTGGGGGCAAGAGAAGGAACCTTAAAGAAACTTACAGATTCTTATAAACACCTGTTCAAACCCCACAAGAACTAGTTAGAAGATCCAGCACCAAGAAAAACTATCTCCTTGGCCAAAAAGTATTCTTACTCAAATGAGTAGTTTAGTTCAGTTAAATGTTTCATAAACTTCAGTGTTATTTTTTTGTTTGTTTGCTTTTAGTTAATCTTGGCTTCACTGAATAGAAATGGAACTGAAGCAACACTGAAAATATTTGCCAGAATTCTTCTTAGAAAATTCTGAAATTGGAGAAATTCTGCATTTCTATGAATGACTCCCTAAGATTAATGGTGGAAATGTTAATTGTTTTATTCTTGTTTATGGAGATTCCTCTTTTTGAACACCATTGTGTTTTCTTTGATAGCGGACTGTGTTCCTGCAGCAGAAGTAGTAAAGAATAAATCCTCATGACTGACAGAACTGAAAGCAGTAGGCAAGGTGATCTACTATCTAGGAAGTTCAAACATTTGTCATTGCTGTAGGATCTTGACAAATGACATTTTTCTCTTTTCTCCTGTCATTGTTTTGTTATTCATACAAGCTAGCATATAAGTGCTTTGACTCAAGGATTTCCTTTTGCTTTGTGCTTTTATAGCACTCAACCTGCACTCAAGCTGCAATCCCAGTCGAAGCTCCAGAAATAATCAGAGTGAACAACAAAATATTTTTCCTTCTTAAATATGTGTTTTAAAACCGAGGAAAACTCTCTTAGCAATGTAAATTAAATAGATGTTCTACCAGGATATAGCATGGCTTTTTATGACGCAGCTCCAAACATCTAAATTTGGAGTAAAAAATCCGGTGGTGTGTGAAGCACAATTACATCAGATGGTAGCTTAACTGAAAGAGGCTGAGAGTAGATTTTGTGGAACAGGGTTCACTTCATGAGAGGACTGAAATGCATAGTGCTGGACATGTGCTGGGTAGTTTGTTTTCAAAATACCCCCCTCACAGATTTATTGTGGAGATCTCTGGTGTCAGAATGTTACAAACAATGATCCATTTAAGTAATCTCAAACCAGAAACTCATGCAGCAGCCACAGCACTGAAAACCCTGTAACAGGTCAATTTCTTCTGCATGCTTCATTGCAGGTAGGTATGTGTAATCTTCCTTCTGTCCTTTCAATGGTGCTGTTTGGCATTCAGTTGTCCTTTCAGGGTATACTATTCAATTTCTGGTTTAAAGAAATAGGTATTTTCTTAAAGTTCTTCTCCTAATGTTTATGTTTTCTTAAAATTCTTCTACTACCCTTTTTATTTATTTGTTTTTGCTTGGTATATAGCAGAGACAAGAGTAATGTCACCCATTTTTGAGACCGAAATGAAGCAAATGGAGTTCAGATTAAAATGAATTGCTGATGTTCTGTTGACCCTGCTTATCGTGATGTCCAACAACTGTTTCATGTATTTCTTCATTGGTTTCTATACCTGAGTTTTTGCTCAATTAATTATTAGAATATTAGCTTTTTGAGGTGGAGACCACCATTTTTTTTCCCTGTTTCAGTGCAGAACTGTGTAATGTGATTCTAGTACACTACATTTATTAAAGTGTTTAATAAATTGATATTACAGGAAATTGATGTCTTTTCATCTCCTTGTTCTTGGAAATGGCTAAAATTGCTTTAGTTTGATTGGTTTAGAGCTATCATCCTGAAGCAGACATTCAGCATGAAAAATTACACCTTAAACCAGTTAGTCTGGTAGTGTTTAGATTAACTGAGAGCAGTCACACAAGGAAAAACATCAAGGAATTCTGAAAATAGGTCTAAACAATGGGACAATGCAAATGTTTAGGCCTGTGGTTTACTAGTAAACAATTTCTAGGTATATATTCTAAAAAAAACAGCATTGAAATTGAAAGAAAAAAAAAGGCTGCTGTGTCTGCTTGGGATTAGTTTCTCAGATCTGCTATGGCTATTTGAACACACTTAGTGAATGGCTTTTGATAAGATTCCTCAATAATCATTCAAGGTGGCTCTAGGGTGAAACGAATGTGATTCACTGTTTTCTACACCAATGTCAGTAAATCCAGGCACACAACCTTTTGTTATTAAATTCTGGTAGAACCACAGTGGAAAAATTCCTCTACCCTGTGAAAGTCAGATCATGTGGACCTAACCTCGCTGAGACCCATAAAAGTGTCTGGGTTACTTTAACAGGAACCACGGAAGGTGGTGGTCTGCAGATGCTAAACAGGAGAGGGAGCTCCAGAGATGCAAGAGCTATTCACGAGGTTTTATTTGGTAATCTGGGCAATTCAGAAATGTTTAGTTTACATGAAGAAGATGCCACTGAAGGCTTTGATGTAAATATATGACACATGACAGGCGTCTTGTCTCAGAATTCTTCTGATTTTGTTCTGTTTTCACGTGCTTTGTGAAGTCTTCCCATAAAACCATTCTTGCCATTCAGAGTTTGAAACTCACCAGAGTCTAAACAGCTACTTATTGCACTGCTGCATAGTTGCTGTGCCTATTAAATAACTGCAGTTATCATTAGAGGAAGAGTATTCATCTGCATGCACGCTGCACTGAAGTCTGTGAAGCTTTTCTGTAATGGAAAAATAAACTGTTCTACATTGTTGTAAATACCATATATGATAAATTGTTTGGTATGGATTTTTGTGACCAGGCAATGTTTCTCAAACCTTAATGTTTTTTATAGTAATGGTGTTTGTTCCCCTCTAGTTTTTAATTTCATGGTCAGAGCTAAAGTGTATTTGCTAGTTCATGAAGCTATTACATAGAAGAGGAAGAAAATCAGCTGAGTTACTACCTCTTTGCCACAGCATTAGATCATAGAGGAGTTGTATAACAGAAAATGTTGACCTCCTCTCGTTCTCTTATTTGACCCTTAATCTCTTATTTGAGATTAAGATATCTCTCTTCCCTTCAGTTGGGTGACAACTTTAATTCTAAGCTAACACGATTACTTCTTTGTTTTCTTTATTCTGACTTTTGGACATACTGTATGTCATAAATCATAATTTTGATTAGTTGTCAGTTTTGAGTGAGTAAGTAGAGAAAAGTTGCCTTCAGGGGCCTTCTGCATAATGAAAGAAATATTAATGAAGGGGCGTGAGCAAGCAAACAAAAAAAAGGTTCTGTGCCTTTTGTCAGTGTAATATATTTATTATATTTGAATTTACAGTGAAAGTCACACTGGACTGTGGTCTTCAGACTGTTCTGTGCACTATCCTAGTGTCACAGATTATGAGCAGAGGAAAACCAAAATTGTGATGGGAATTTCAGTAGAAAAAAAATCAATGGATGGAATCTTGAGGATAGGAGAGCTGTAAGACCAGAAAAGGTTGGTATCAAGTAGCTTTTTGGAATGATGTTCTTCTACGTGAACTAGCATTTACTTTTCCACCCCTCCAAGTCTTATGAAGTACGGATTAGTTCATTCTTCTGAGAGGAGGATTAGGTGGGTCCTTATTCTCCATATTGACTTTAGCCATAGAAGTTGCTGAGGTTTAGATGTAATGTTACAAAACTTTTTAGCTTTGTAGCTACTTTTTCATTTTACAAGACATGAAGTTAGGTTTAAGGGCAAGAGACATCAGACTCTAAAAGAATCCGTTACATAAATTCATCATATAGACTGCATTAAATACGTGGAGTAAATGGGGAGGGTGTGTCTGCATCAAAACTCACTTTATATATATGTGAAGATCTGTCATTATTATTCACTTCACTTTCTAAGTAGTCAATCTCATATGACTATTCAGAAAACTAAACTGAGCTAGCCCTTTTAACCTCAGGAGTCTTACACAGTTAAATATTTATGAAACATCAGAACATGATAGTGGCTATTATGGCTCCTCAATTTTAGCAATTAATTTTATTGACAGAACAATAAGGACTGCTTCTTTATCAGTGTGGCAATATCATGATTCACTTTCTATTTGTTAAAAAAAAAAAAAACACAACAAAACAAAATGCAACAAACCAAGATACTGCTCTTGCTTATATGAAATAAGCAACCTCCACTCTGATATAGCTCTACTAAAAAGCCATGTGTGGCCATGTGTGTGTTTCACTGTATGGGAGACTGTTATATTGTCATGGTACATGTTATGCTTTCTTGCTGAACACATTAAAGATAATCAATATATTTTTTTAAAAGCACACAATCATTCTCAAAATCAATCACAAACTTTTTTGTGCCATTTAATTTGCTTAATTTAACTCTCTCCAGCCATTCTACTGTTGTGTTTTGATTTCACTCAGCACATTGAATGCTGTGTTTTGTTTTCAACAGATGTGACTTTGAGTGCACTGGAGAACAATTTATGCATTAGACTCAGAATTTTAAATGAATGTGCCCTCTAATGATTTCCTCTGTCTAAGCAGACGCTTAAAAAGTGACACTGAAACCAAGAAAAATTACTTAAAGGATCAGTTACATCTAAAATGATGAAATCAATAACAATATTTTCTCTGGGATTCTTTCTCTTCGATAAGCAAAATCTTTACTTAAGTTAAAAGCCACATTAAAATTTAATCACAATCTGTGTGCTTTAGCAATTGATAATTTGTGGACATCTGTCTTCTGTTTTGTTAAAGTCTTGTATTCCTTCTGGTTTTGTCTTGTCTTTTCATAGTAAGATTAAGTATATTTGAAATTAAAAAAAAATCATAAAGGATTTATAATTTAGGCTAGAAAATCTCAGGGACTAGAAGCCTGTATCTTCTTCTTGTTTGTTTTTTTTTTTTTTTTTTTTTTTTAAACACCTAATTCTTAACCATACTCTAAAGACAAGCAAATTATCCTCTCAAAATAATCATGTTGCAAGATAACAAAAGCATTAGCCTTAACATGGCTATCAACCAACAAGATTTATATGGTTACTTTTTCAAATGACATGGACTGATACTATTTATCCTCAGTGAAAGCAAGGTTCAACACAGGCAGTTTATATAAGTTGTTTTGTTTGAGTGATTTTCTGCCGCAGCTTAAATATTTTTAACAATAACTTGGTCTTGGAGGAGTTGTTAAAGCACAGGAATGATGCTGGCTCCATTTTTATATGTTTCTAAAAACTTTTACCTTTGGAAAGAGAAAAGTTCATGTGTTAAAATAGCCTATTTAGTAATCTAAGAGTAGATTTTATAGGAACAACAGCGAAAGCTGAAGCCTCTTTCCACTGAATTTTTCAGAGGAGGAGGAAAAAGAAAGATTCTGTTTCACAGAACTTCCTCTGGTTACAGCTCCATTCTGTGATCACCTAAAATGTCTGCAGAGACTTGCAGTGATAATGTAGTATTTATTATAGGAGAACTATTTAGGAAAATCAATATGCTCAGTGTAGGCTGTGCATTTAAGTTTTGAAGGCTGAAATAGCTGACACAGTGGTCATACTATAGTGTCTTGTGGTAAAACATTTTTCACTCTATTTCAGTGTGCTTGAGTTAATCAATAAGGTTAACTACATTTGTCAGGATTAGGGTCAATAAAATGTGTGCTTGTTCAATATCAGAAGTAATGTAAGTGCTTGTATTTACTTTTGTCATACTTTGCATCAGCTGCTAATTAATTAAACTTCTGCTGAAATTAATAAATAAGTAATAATTAGAGACACACATTAAAAAACATAATTCAAAACGAAGCAGATTGCTGTTTCTTGAAAATATAAGTATCCATAGAGTATGTCAATTAAGAAAAAAAAAAGAAATATTCCAAATATGTCCACAATATGTCCAAATATGTCTGCAATATGTCCAAATGTATGCACAATATTACAATATTCAGACTGCTGCATATTTTAGCATGTATAGTGCTTAAAATCCCTACATTCAGGGAGATTATTCCGAATTTTTTTCGAGTTGTCTGCAATGATTTTTGAAAAGAAAATGAAATGATTCTAAAATTTATTTTATGCATTAAACATCTGGGCTCTATACCACATTTTTAAAGCTGTAATTTATAATAACACTTTCTACAGTCTGGAGAAATGAAAATTACCCAAATTTTGGTAGTTCTTCTGCTGTGCTTTTTATGTACTTTAAATGTGTCTCAAAATTTATTAGCTTTCCATTACCCTTTCGCTTTGCAGCATGTTTTAAGATATGTTCTCTTGTGTTATTTGTAGGAACTTTGAACATATTCTCCTTTCCTTTAATTGTTGCTGTCAATAATATTTCTGTTTCGTGTTTTGGGCAAGTGCTTTTTTTTTTGTTAACCATCTTGGGTTTGGTTTTCTTTTTTTTATTAATAGACATCATTCTTTTCTGCTGCTGAATAGGATCCAGAGTAAAAGTCTTTTTTAGAACAGAATAAATCATTGTGAGTGTTGTATATTTATTAGACACTACAAGAGAGGAGAATTTTAGGATCTGAGTAGTGATATCTCCAACAGTTTTATTTCATGTATGTGTTCTTTGTAGGATTGAAACCTATGTATCATGTCCTAACTGCTCCAATTTACCTTTATTGGTTTATGTTTTTTTTCCTAATGCTAAGACTTTCTAAGTAAGTCTTGTGTGGTTTATGGTATTACTTCCCTCTTAATATCTATGAAGTTTGCTAATATTTACAGGATCTTTGGATTTTCACTCAATACATCTATATCATATTATCAGTTTACATTTTCAAACATAAACAGAAACATATATGCTAAATGATTCACGAATACAAATACTTTCTTTTCTTGTCCTTTTTAAAGAGCCTAAATTGTTTCAAATGAATGCACTAACTGTCTGCTTTTTTGAAAGCAAAAGCCAAATGAGTGGTTAAAAATATTGCAAGTTTGAAAATGCAAATGGTGTTATCCAAATATGCAGCCATATGTCCACAAGACAAGCATTTTTTGGGAAAATTTGTAAAGCTTTGAAGAAGAAGAAGAAGAAAAAGAAAATATTTAGAGATTCATGGCCCTGCTCCCCCCACCCCCTAAAACAGCCACATTAGAATGAAATGCCAATAGTATTAGTAGTGCTGACTTTATTGTGTGTTACAGCACTTTCTTAACGTAGCAGAATTGCTATTCTGAATGCAGATGCTTTAATAAGCCATAAAATTCTTTATAAAGATGAGCTACTTCTCCATAAACCATTTTGTTTTCTAATAGCTCTTTTTCCTAAACACCTGAGCAGCTAATGGAAGCTTTTCGGGCTTAGATGCTCACCAAACTTTAACATAAATTAGTTTGTGTAATTTATGCTGCAAAGTTTGTCTAACCTTTAAGCAACTTTGCACTGCTGATCACAGCATCAGTAACAATAGGGGATATGAGGCCAGATCCAAGTGCTTAAAGCCCTAACAGGAAAATATCAATTAATCTTTTTCAATGGAGTTGAAGTATGGGTAATCCTCTCATTAAATAGTTTGAACTTTTCTCCCAGTAAACAAAAGAGGGATAATGAGTGATGTGGTCTGACTTGTTTACATGGAGAATCTTCAAGAGGCTTAGGTTCAGCTTCTCTACACAGGGTTCTTCATAGTCACTTGTCACTAATTGCCCTCTTTAAAGACATTTGTGTCAGTTCAGAAATTCCGAAAAGGAAAAGTTTTCTGCTTTTACGAATGGTAACTGAAAATGCCAATATTTTTATCAGGTACAAATTCATTTCATTGTTTGGAAAAGTCATTTCCCAATTTGTTAGCTAATTGTATTTTATAACTTGTTATTAACCTGAAAAAGTACTGCACCATGTTTCAGTGATGACTCAAATATTTTTAGGTGAATACAGGTCATGAAGAAATTCTTCAGGGTACTTCACTTTGATCTGAAATTTGAACAGTGATAAAACAAAAACATTTCTGGTTTAATTCTTTTACATACACCCACTGTATTTTCAGAAGTACAAGTTTAATTCACAGTGTCTTTTTTACTTGCTCACTTCTCATACCTAGGCTCAGAGGTCTGGGTTTTGATTTAGCTTTGCTTAAGAATTCAGAGAGAATCAGCCAAGCACATTTAGTTTTCTAATGCCCTTTCATTGTTCCTCCCAAGACACATTCTCCATCAGCAAGCTCAGTTATCTTGTAACAAGATGAAGTGCTTTAGTATGCAGTTATAAGAACCCATTCAGAAACAGTAAGATTCAGAAATTTCAGTAAGGGTTTGCTGTGATAATTCAGTACATCATACCAGGCAGGGAATATAAATGCAAATTTATAATGATTTCATTTTCAGCTGCTTCTGATACCTTAAAGAAAAGAGTTATGGTACAGAATGCCTGGCATACTAAACTTTTTACAAAACAAAGAGCTTCTATTTCATCTAATAATTCTATTTTCTACTTAAAAAAAACCCCAAACAACCCAACACATCAAATAAAGCAAAGAAATACGCTCTGGCCAATATTTTTTCATTAGATGGAGAACAAAATTTTCAATATAGCATAGAAAAAAAAATAAGATACATCATTTTGTCTGTGATGAGAATGACTATGATAAAGAAGTTTAATTCCAAGGAAATTTCTAATTTCTTGCCATTTTCATACACAGAGAATTTGGAGGCCAGCATATTTTGGATGTTTCCTTTAACAATACTGTGCTAATGAAAATTAAATCACTTTGGGGAAGCCCATGTCATGCTTTCATAGAAGAATATAGTGAGTGAATTCATCAGAAGTCATATCTTCCTATACTACAAACCAAATCCTGAATTTGCCTGCTTAGATCAGGAAATCACTTGTTTCATTTCCATCTGCTATCTCTACTTGATGAGGATTTTTGCTGGGGCAGTGTGTCTCCAAACACATCTGAGTGCCTTTGATAAGTCATTAAAACCCTGCACATCAAGTAAACTATGTATAATTATTGATAGAGGGGGAAAAAATATGAGGAGAAAAAAGAAAAAAGAGGAAAAATTATAATACATTATTTAAAATTATTTATTACCTTCCAGGGAGATGGAGGAGGGGGGTTTTGAAGAACAATGCTGGGGACCAAACTGTTTTAACAGCTCTGGAGACAGTTCTCTTCAGCTCTGTTTTCCATATTGGAGAAGCTAACTCTTACATCTCAGGCTTAATTAATTCTTCTGAACTTCTCAAGAATATTTATTGTACTGTGTTAGTAAGTCAAAAGATCTTAGCCTTTATATGAATTATGATTGTTTAAAATTTCTTCGTTAGTCATGAACCAAAGCTCAGCACGAACGAAAGCTCCACTGCCCACAAACTCTGAAGCACTGGTCTAGAGAATGCAATTTCCTTGATAGTGTTTTTACTGTGAGAGAAGAATAAGCTTACCAGAAATTTAAGTTAAAAAAAAGGAAAAAATACTGTCACAGCTGTTGTTTTCATAGAGACCAAAGCAAAATATGGAGGGCACAATTCTTGCTATGAAAGTAAATGTGGATATTCATAATCTGACCAGACAAATCTTATTGTCTCAAATGCTGGTTAAAAAAAAAAAAAAAAAAAAAAAAGGTAATGATCTTCTGTTTATGATACTTGGATAATCAACTGCCATCTAAAATAGACCTCATTTTCTCATGTCTATTTCATCTAACAAGAAAATTGTATGGGAATTTTGCAAGATGAAATACACACATCCCTCTTACAGCAACAGTGTCAGCCCTGGTGAATAAGGTTTTCTCTTCATCATCTTCTGTACACTTCAGTCACAATAGGTTGTGGTTATTTGGCTTGTGTTTGAGTGATTTATTTCATTTGAATGTTTAACTGAAGAGTGTAAATTTTCAGTGAATAGTCCTTGTATTCAGAACAAGGCTGCTTAGGCATGAGAAGGCAGAACTCAGGGATTTTGTGAAGATATTTTTACGTGATGGATATGTTTAATTGTAAGTTGGAGTATATTAGTTGGTTTTAATAAACATGAAACAAAGAGAACTTTAAGTAAAAGTCAGATATTTTCCCCTATGCTTCATCTTTCAATTGTCATGTTAACATCTTGAGTTGCTAGTGTAACTTGAAGATCTCTTACAAGCAGGAAGTAGACTTACAGCCCTCCTAAAAGAGTTTTGCTCATTTTCTGTGAGCTGAAGTCACTTACCCCTGTACTCGACTTAGATGAAAAAAAAAATAAATAAAAGAAATTGTATCAGATTCAAGTGTTACATTAATAATAACTGCACTGATGGTTGTGGAAGCCGCAGTCTCTGAGGGAATCTTTTGTCTAGGTGGCTAGCTGGGCATTAAGCATGCAATTTGTCTACATAAAATCCTCTATAGAAGTGAAGAACTGATTATTTACATCACAAGGCAGTATCTGATATTTAATAAAAGTCTTAAAGTCTTTAAGGGCTCAGTCACAGTGAATTTACTACTGCTTGGTAAGTGGCTGAGTGCATTCCAGCTCTGATTATAGTGCCTGTTGATGTGTATATTCAGTGAAAGAAGTTTAAGTTGAATTACCTCGCAACCGACATGAATTAAGATTGCACAGATGGTGTTTTCTTACATCCACCAATTGATGTGTATTAACTTGTAAAATCACAGAAGCCTGGTCTCTGAGAAGTCTGAGACCTAAAATTCAGGGAAAGATCAAATTCTTTTTGTGATGGTTATACAGGTGTTGCATAGTTAGATTTGTTTTTTGAATTCTTGCTTGACTAATGCTGATAAAAGCTTAGGCATTTTGCCTGCTTGGCAATTTGCTTGATAACAGAACAGCATCTCTCATGCACTTTGAAACATCTGAGTAGTCAGCTAGCTGCATTATTAGACACCTTACATTCATGCTATGTTTTTGAACAAAGATATAACTTCTTAATTTTCAGTGCTTTGAGTCACTTCAGGCCTTTTCAAAACATATCATCTCAGTTGCAGGACATGTTCTTAAGGAAGCTGCTTACCTTAAAGACTCTTGTAAGGCTTTAGTGTGAAAACCTAGACTCTTCTAAGGCTTTACTGTAAAAACCCCAAATCATTATTAGAAGTATTTAATTTGCCTTTTGACTGAAAAAAACCTGATGGTTGCCTAAATAAAATGATACAACCCAGACCAAGTCTTTTAACAGTTGCAATTGATTTTACTCAAGCTACAAACCCCCCGATGTTAAAGTTAATCATTCTGCTGGAAGCTACTCTTCTTTATCTCAGGTTGAAGGACTTTATGCATTAAAACTGTCCTGATGTAAGAGATGCACAGATGCAAAAAGCTGAAGTCCCTCAGCTGCCTACCAAAACATTTGTTGTGCTTTTTTTCATCAGCTCTGACACTTCTGAGTCTTGCACTGCATCAAATCTACCCTCCCAGTCTGGCAGAAAGCTTTTACACTTGTGTTGTTGGGTTTGTTTTCTGCCATATAGGTAAATTCAATCAGGTCAAAGTAAAGCTTGTAAAACCCAAGGTCCTACAAACTGCAGAAGAAAGAAGCAGTGGTGCCAGCCAATTTCTCTCTTTTGGCAATTCTAATGTGTCATTTCACCCTGAATTAACATAAAGGAATTTCTATATTGCAGTAATATCACAGTATGAAGACCTTGGCATTATCTTCTTTCTCTTTTATTACATGAAAGAAGAATGCATTTCAGCTCTAGTAAAAGGGAAGTGATCTTTGCAAAAAGTAATTTAGAGGATAAGTTTCTTGAGAAATGTAATTCCTAGCAGAAGACAGTGTTGAGTTCTCTGAGAGGTTAACTGAATTTTTCTTCTTTCACAGCTGTGGCAAATAATTTACTATTATTTGCTCCTTTTTTTGCTTCTCTTGCAAAATAAGGTCAACAATAGTCAAGACACATCAAAGTTATAGTAGAATAAGGTACTAAACACAAAATGTGTAGAAACCTCATGTGGAAAGTACAAGGCAGTGATAGACTAATGAATGGTGTTTGGAGTGGCACAGAATTGTGTTGTAACAGTGGGAAGGGAAGTAGGGAAGGAAGACGTTTTCATGGTGTGATGCTAATTGGCACTTCTGATCTATGGCCTATTCTCATTTTTTTCTGTTCTGAGAAAACACACAATCTCGTTCAAGGCCATCAGCATGAAAGGAAGTGGATTATTTAGATAAAAACTATTGCAAGATTTCTTCTGCTCTGAAATGAAGTAAGTGAATTTCACACCAATTTTACCAGGTAGCATTCTCATTGCTGTTTATGGGTACTGTAAAACCAGACTCAGAAGGAGGATCAAGTTTTTCTGGCCTTTTTTTTTTTTTTTTTTTTTTTTTGGTTGTTGTTGTTGTTCTGCTTGCTGTTGAAAAGATTAATAGTGAAAATTTGGAAAGAGATCTGGAGCTCCTGTTGTGGGAAAATATCCTTTACAAATCGTCTTTGTGGCCCTAAGTATAGAATATGTCTGAAGACAGACATGGATGTTAGTGGCTCTGAAGTGAAACTCTGTAGGATAGTGAGTTATAAACCTTGTGGGATGATCAGACTGGGAATCAAGAGAAAGGCTTGTTCTGAGTTCTGCCTTCCTGGGATTCACACCATGAGAATAAAATTTAAGTGGACTCATATGCCTGCAAAGAAAACACTACATAACCTGAATCATATGGATAACAAATAAATCTGATGACTGGTTTTGTTGATAAACCCCATTACCATGTAACACCATGCAAAAGAAAGCTGGGGAGGGACTTTTTAGGCTATCAGGTAGTGATAGGACTAGGGGGAATGGAATAAAGCTGGAAGTGGGGAGATTCAGGCTGGATGTGAGGAAGAAGTTCTTCACCATGAGAGTGGTGAGAGCCTGGAATGGGTTGTCCAGGGAGGTGGTTGAGGCCCCATCCCTGGAAGTGTTTGCAGCCAGGCTGGATGAGGCTCTGGCCAGCCTGCTGTAGTGTGAGGTGTCCCTGCCCATGGCAGGGGGGTTGGAACTGGCTGATCCTTGTGGTCCCTTCCAACCCTGACTGATTCTATGATTCTATGATTCTATGATCCAAAGTAAGAGAAGTACATGGCACTCCATAGTAAGAGAAAGGTATTCTTCATCATCTGTAGCACTGAGGAAGCAAAAGTAATAATAAACTTTGTGATTGTAATGGTTCAAGATATTGTTCATACCCATTTTTATGTGGATATGATACCCACTTGTTATGTAGTGCTGACTGCTTCAAGAAACAGAGACATCACAGTCTCACAGTATATCAGAAGTTGGAAGGGACCTCAAGAGATCATCAGGTCCAAGCCCCCTGCCAGAGCAGCATCACTTAGGGTAGTGTGCACAGGAATTCATCCAGGTGGGTTTGGAAAGTCTCCAGAGAAGGAGACTCCACAACCCCCCTGGGATACCTAACATGGTAAGGATTTAAAGGAATTCAGGATACTGCATAATCAGATGCCGAGAACTTATTTGAAAAATTACTGTGGGAACTGAGGAAAAAACACTGACAAACCTTTCATCTTGTAACAAAAGGTAAGTTTCATTTTCCTATCAGGTATCCCAGTAGATCCAGTCAGCCTGTGATTCAGACTTATAACAGTAGGAAATGGGATGGCAGAAATAGTCAGACTGTAAAGTATTATTAGGTTGTATGTAGGCAACCTGGTCAATGTAACTTCTTCCTCAAAGTCTCTTCCTTTGCATCTTCTACTTCATTTATTAGAAGGAGGAAATAAAACATTTTTATTTGTACTTTTTAATGATCTAGAAATGTAGAGCTTCTTGTATGTTTGCAGTGCTTGGCTGTTGCATTGGAGAATATGCACTAATCTGTTAATTGTCTTGTGGGGTTGCACTTTCACCCACTCCATTACAGACTTTTTTCTTCCCATGTGCAAAGACATTGAACTGATTCTAATGAAAATCTAAATACACGGAGAGAGAATCACACAGAGAATCAACAAGGTTGGAAGAGACCTCCAAGGTCATCAAGCCCAGCCAATCACCCAACCCTAACTAATCAACTATACCATAGCACTAAGTGCTTCATCCAGGCTTTTCTTAAACAGCTCCAGGGTTGTCAACCCCACCACCTCCCTGGGCAGCCTATTCCAATGGACAATTACTTGTTTCTAAAATCAAGCTTCTTTCTAAAATCAAGCTTAAACTTCCCCCTGTGCAGCTTGGGACTGTGTCCTCTTTTTCCGTCACTGGCTGCGTGGGAGGAGAGACCAATCCCCACCTGGCTACAAACTCCCTTCAGGCAGTTGTAGATGTCAATAAGGTCTCCCCTGAACCTCCTCTTCTCCAGGCTAAAAAACCCCAACTACCTCAGCCTCTCCTCACAGGGCTTGTGCTCCAGACCCCTCACCAGCTTCGTTGCCCTTCTCTGGACACGTTCCAGCATCTCAACATCTTTCTTGAATTGAGGGGCCCAGAACTAGACACAGTACTCAAGGTGTGGCCTGACCAGTGCTGAGTACACCTGAGTATACACCAGTGCAGTTTGTGACAGTTTAATGACAAGGTACAGCCTGATGCAGAGATGTTAGAATCATAGAATCAGGGTTGGAAGGGACGACAAGGATCATCTAGTTCCAACCCCCCTGCCAGGGGCAGGGACACCTCACACTTGATCAGGCTGGCCAGAGCCTGCCTGGATCTAGGATGGTACCAGAAGCTACATCCATGTGACACTGAGCCCTAAGTTAGCAAAGCCATCTGCATTTGCAGAAGAGAGCAGTAGTACAGGTACTCTGACCTGGGTCCTGTTTAGTCTCTGCTGATTTGAGGTTCTGTGCTTCGCATAGGTTAACAACCCTGAGATCATCCAAATGGGATGCAGAACACTCAGCTGGCTAGACTAGGAGTTCTGCACCAAGAGGGTGCTGGAACACTGCAACAGGTTGCCCAGGGAGGTGGTTGAGTTCCCATCCCTAGAGATATTCAAGGTGAGGCTGGACAGGGCTCTGGGCAACCTGATCTAGTGGAGGATGTCCCTGCTGACTGCAGGGGGGTTGGACTGGATGACCTTTGGAGGTCCCTTTGAACCCATACCATTCTGTGAGTCTATGATCCTATAAAATGCAACCACATCAACTTAACATTATGAAGAGCTGAGCAAGAGGGAATACAAAAGACAGAATACTCACAAAACTGCCTCTTTCCCACCCAGCCCATTTTCCCCTTTTTATCTCCAAATCTCAGAGCACCTGTTGGAGTCTCTTCCCATCCCAGGTGTGACCACTTTGCACTCCCCACCCACTCCCCTTTAAAATCCCCCTCAGGAAGGAAGAAGCCCTAAGCTGTGCCCAGTTGGGCAGAGGGATCCCTCTCCTGTCATCACTGGTGAGTACCCATGGTGAATGGGGGGAGGGATAACAAAGGCTGGGGGGCCTGCTGGCCCCCCAGTTAGGTAGGAAGAGAGTTGATGGCTACTCCAACATCATCTGTGGTGGTGGGGGGTGGCTGGTCCTCCTTACTAGAGATGAACTTTTCTATGTGGTGTGCTCACTGAGTGGAGTCTTGTGCCAGGCTCTAGGATGGGTACAAAAATGGTGGTGGTAGAGCAGGAGCAGTTCAGGCAGGGTGAAGGGTGGTGGTGGAACAGGAGCTCCTGGGGGGAGGTGAAGGGTGGTGGTGATGGTGGAGTAGGAGCTGCTGGAGGGAGGTGAAGGGTGATGGTCCCTGATGTCCAACCTAAATCTGCTCCAGTTCCAAACCATTGCCTCTTGGCTCATCCCCACAGGCCCTTCTGAGCACTCCCTCTCCAGCCTTCCTGTGGGTTCTCTTCAGGTATTGAAATGCAGCTCCAAGGTCTCCTGAAGCCTTCTCTTCTTCAGGCTGAGCACCCCCAGGGCTCTCATAAGAGGTTCTACAGCCCTCTGATCATCTTTGTGGCCTCCTCTGGATTGAATCCAGCAGGTCCATGTCTCTTGTGCTGGGGATCTTAATGGTAACTTCCAACCACAACAATTCTATGCTGACAGTGTAAATATTTGAAGTGCCATTGAAGTCAGCTGAGGCATTGGTAGAGTAATTGTAGAGCTGAATCTTAGATATGGGGGTAGTTGTGGGATGTGAGGGAGCAGCATTTACAAATCCCTTTAACATGGAATTTCTGAGAGCATTCAGGGCGACACAGAGCAATGGAAGTCTTCCAGTGGAAAAAGAATATGAAAGGCTCCAGAATCTGCAAAACCAGATCTGATCACTTCAGTATTTCAACAGCCTTCCCCAAAGATTGTAAGAAAGTCCTTACAATAGACAGCTGCTGGACAGACAAGAGATCAAGGCAGAGCTATGCAGAAATGAATCTAATGTGGATTAGTGTGGCCAGTTGTTGCTGGTTTGCATTCTGGAGTAAGTGTGAGGTCATACTTGGCCATTCTCAGGAGGAATGGAAGAGCTGATGACTGCATCTGCACTGTGAGGGTGACAGAACACTGGACCAAGCTGCCTGGGGGGTTGTGGTGTCTCCTTCTCTGGAGACACTCAAAACCTACCTGGATGTATTCCTGTGTGACCTGCCTTAGGTGATCCCGCTCTGGCAGGGGGGTTGGACTCGATGATCTCTTGGGGTCCCTTCCAACCCCTGATGTACTCTGATTCTGTGCTGAGTGTAATACAATAAACTTCATAAATTGATTTATATGTGTCATTTGAGTCATTGGAGACCACTCTAGAGCCAAGGAAGAGGTAGTGACTGTCCTACTTCTCATTTCTTAACTTTTTCTTCTCAATCTGTACTGAGTTGTGTTTTTTTTTCTTGCTGATTTTTACTTCCCTTTCTCATTTAAAAAAAAAAAATCCTTGGTTCCCATTCAAATGGAACTCAGCAGGTCTTTTTATTCTATCCAGAACCTACTAAAAGACAGAGGTTTTTCTTTTATTCAGAACCTGATCCTATTCAAGTTCACTTAATGTAACTCTAGCAAGAACCTCATCACTGTATTAAGAGTAGTATTTTTCATAGAGACTTAAAACCACAGGGGGGGTGGGGGTTGGAAATGACCTTGGAAGATCATCCAGTCCAATTCCCCCTGCCAAAGCGGGACCACCTAGGACAGGACACATAGAATTACAGAATAGATCTGGTTGGAAGAGGCCTACAAGTTCATCCTGTCCAACCCTTGACCCAGCACTGAAGGGTCAAAACTAAACCATGTTCTGAAGAACCAGGTCCACACTCTGCTTAACCACCCTCAGGGGTGATGACTCCAGCACTGCCCTGGACAGCCTGTTCCAATGTTTGAGAACTCTTTCAGTAAAGAAATATTTCCCAAGATCCAGCCTGAGCCTCCCCTGGTGCAGCTTGGAACCATTTCCTCTGCTCCTGTCTCTTGCCACTAAGAAGAGGCTGCAGGGTGATGATCTTGCTGGCCACCCTGTTCCTAACACAAGCCAGGATCCCACCTGGGCCAGAATCAGGAGATATCTATGTATTAAAAAAAAAAAAAAAACAAAACAAAACTAGTTCTGTGACTACTAATTTTTCCTCATTCTTCTGATGGAAAAAAAAAAATTCCATTTCATCTAAAATTATAAGCAAGGGGCTACACATATTAAAGATGATTCCAAGGGACTGCTGCAGGCTGACTTTTTACAATTTTGAATATGTTTCTTTGTGAACAAAACCTCAGGTAAACCTTGTTTATGAAAACCAAATGAACTCAATCCTAGGATGTTCATTCCACCCTAGTAATTAGAGCTGCTGATTAACACCTCACATTCACAGCACTTGCATAAACATAAAGCTAAGCAACAGCAACAGAAAGTGTCATTAGGACAATCTTAAGAACAGGAAACCTGTCACCTGCTGCTGACACTGAAGTTTTTTGATTGAGTTGAAATATGTTGCTGGTAAATAATGCTGCAAAGTAACAGGCAGAGTTCTCTACCTCTCTGCAGCAGAGGTAAAATTACAAGCCATTGAAGGATCAGGGAGGAATGGTAAAAGGGATTCTGAATTTGGGCCTGATTTTACCCTACATACCCTCTGTTCTTGCACGTCTTCACTTTGAAGTAATGAAGTGTGAATGGATGACATTTTGTGAACTGCCTTTCGCTATTACTACTGAAAGCTTTCACTAGGAAATAAGACAGAAAATGATGTATCTTTGCCTTGTGCTTCATTATCTTTTCTCATGCTATGAGCTAGTCCTCTGGTAGAAGTGGGAGCACAGAAAATCAGATCCTTATCTGTGTGCTCCTCAACATAGCAGCCGAGAAGACATAGCTGCATGTGTTAATGAACAGTGAATGTTTCAGAAACTATAAAGTGGATGGAGGATAGGCAAGACAATTCATTAAATTTGTTTGGGCTTTCTTGGGTAAAAATATCCCAGAACTTGCAAGGAGAGAGCTTATGAAAATAAGGTGATTACAAACCAGGCTTTTGATATGTTTTGCTGAGTCAAACAAGTGCTGAAATAGGGAACTTAGAATTCATTATATTATGATGATTCAAAGGGTATCTCACAGTTGTCCTACCCTGGATATGTTTCTGAGCAAGTTATCTAGACAAAATGAGAGGGGGGAAAAAAACAAAAGGAAAAGAGAAAGAATGGAAAAGGTCCAACACAGTGACCTTCTTGTGGCCTGTCAACTGACCAGGCAGAAGAAACCTCTCCATAGTCTTCCAAGCCAGGTCCCTGCTGTGAGCCTTTCACCTTCTTCAGCAGCCACAACCAAGCCATATTCCTGTTACTGTCCCATCAGACACTCGGACAGAAGGAATGTGACTGCCCATCTCCAAGCCTCTTCCTGGAGGTCCCACCAGGTGCTTATGGACAGGGATTGCCCAAGAAGCATCCTTTTTATACCCAAATTGAGAGTGTTTTCATCAGAAACATTGAAAGATGGCTTAAAGTAATGTGTACAAGATGGATCTAGGAAAGTAGATGAGCACACAACATTAATCTCTGTGGCTAATCCCAACATAGACTGGTAAATTGTACCAGCCATTTTTCAATATAATCAGAGACATTTTAGGGTAAATGGCTCATTATAATTTAATATGAGTAAGGTGGAAGAGGATGGATAGGACATGATTAAGAGGGAGGAAGAGATAAGTATTCATTGCCATTGATTGAGTTTTCTCCATGCTTCTCAAATTCACTTCTAAGATATTTTTAGGCTTTTATTTATTTATTTATTTATTTTTTCAATAGAGGAATGACTCATATTTGAATCTGAATTTTTACTTCTGCTTAAGAACCTTGTAAATACCTTAAGCTAGAAGTACTCTCTATGGGTTACCATGCTAGCTTTCCATTGTTAGAAATCAAGTTAATTACAGTGGGAAACTCACCAGTAGAGGGCAGGACCTATTTACTATTCCTAGTTTTCTTGTGTTCATAATTTTTGAGTTAAAAATATGGCAAAAATTAGAGCTGAAATACAAAAGAAGAACAATAAACAGGTCCTGTATATAATTACCTCTAAATTAGTGGTTGCAATCCATCCACATTAATGAAAAGTCATCCTAAAATTGCATTTTCATTTTAATTGGAGGTTACCCATGTCCTAATTAAAAGTGAGACACTTTGGAGATATTTTGCTCATCAGAAATGAAGTCACTGCTGAGGTAACATGTACATTTTGTTGTTGTTGTTTTCCTCTTTTCTAGGATTTCAAAATATATTCTAAAAAAATGAGTCACTGTGACCCTTTGACATATTATTATAAATAAAAATGAAAAAATATTTGCTGAAAGGCAGACAAAAGAAAAAAAAAGATTGATACAGAGAAAAAGAAGAGTCAGGAGTTCAAGTGTTTAATTTTGTAAACATCAAGTTAGTAACCTTTCCAAATTTTTCAGGTATTGTTTGAATCATGTTTGTAAGAGCTACCAGTCTTAAATTGCACTTTTTAACATTGTCTGGTTTAGAGATTGGCACAAGAATGCCTTTAAACATTTTTACTGCTTTATTTTTCACTTGTTTGAAAACCTAAACTAAACTCTTTCACCAGATTGACTATGTCAGTGTTAATCTGGTAGCTAAGAGAGCTCCAGTCAATAAGAGCAGTTGTACTCTAGTATGGATTAAGGTGTGCTAGAAAAGAATGGAACTGTGAGAACTTCCAGACAGAATGTTACATAAAATAACTATACATAAGATTTACTCTTAGCATGTGCTCTTTACGTATAATGCCTAAATGCCCATATTTCACTGAAATTTAGTATCTCTGTGGTGTGATTAAAGAGATGCACATTCCATCGAGCAGAAAAATAAAGGAAAGAATGAAACAAAGGAAGAAAGTTTCACAGAGTTTAGTACGATCCAACTCAATCTCTGATTTGTAAGGTATAATTTTGCTTTGCAAGCTTCTTGAGTGTTACCAGATAAATTTTACTTCTTTAAGTGCATCTGCTTTTATGTAATTAAGTGTATTTTGATGGAACTTGTGACAGAGGGAGGTGGGGGGAAATAAATATACTTTTATTCATAGAGCCTCTTCCAAACCATATCTGAAATAGTAATGAACATGTTGCTCCAATAATATTGACTCAATCAGATCATATGGTGAAACATTTCCAGACATATTGATAAATTCATTGATTCTTCCTATTCTTTTGGTCACTGGACTATAGAAAAAGGGATCACTAGCCATTTGACCTTCATTGTGTATTAAATAAACACCAGATGGTAAGGATTCATTCAGTAAATCTATTCTTTCTTCTTCATAGTCATGTTCACACTGTTGCTTCCCACTGAGTCTTTATCTTTATTTGTCATGGTGCCAAAGCTGCCTCTATAGCACCTTTCATGCATCACAGCTTTCAAATCTTGTCCCATTAGTTTCATTTTGTTTCTATCATAAATAATCTACTACTTTCTCATACACTCTTTCATTACCTAATAATGCTCAGTCTTTGTACAAAAGGGTAAAGTATTAAAAGGTTAGTGAGTACAGTTTGCCCATTAGTATATAGTCTATGTGACACTTTATTAGAGAAAAATCCAAGCTACAGGTAATAATTATTCATTCTATGAAACAGGCATACTTTCAATAAGTAGGGATTTATTTTTGCTTGTTTGAATGGCCCTTCTTCCATTTTAAACATGTTACTGCTTCTGGAAGTTGATAATGTGAAGCTTCACTTGGGAAGAGTTAGGTGCCTGGAATTTAGTCATTTTGAATATGTGTTCACCAGGCCCTTTTTTGGAAAGGTCTAAGGAAGTCTAACATATCATTGCTAAGGGCTGTTTGGATCCAGGTTGCCTGGGTCTTTCCTCCCTTATTATATTCAAGACTAGTAGGAGATCCTCATATGTTATTACATCTCAGATCTGTTGCTGGATGGAAAAAAAAAACCCAACAACTCCATCTAAATATCTAACAGAAAATATTGAATCTTGGATTGATGTTGCTAGTTAAAAGAGAATACAGTGAAAATTTGGTTGTTATTTAAAATACAACGGCTTTATATCTGGTCTTGGAAATAAATTAGTGCTGTGGCAGTTCACCAGCCTTGTAGGGGTTGAGGTATTTGTATGGGCTGTTTATTGGAGGTTTTCTGCTTTTTTTTATTGTTGTTTGGCTGGTTTTGGGGTGATTTTGTTTTGTTATTGTCGCTTGGGTTTTATTTGGTTGTTTCAATTCCCCTGAGCAGAAAGAAACACTCATGCCACTAAGAAATGTGATGGTTCCTGAATCTCAGAGTGCATTCTCTTAATCTGCAGGTAGCATATGTTTTTCCAAACAAATAGTAATATCAGAAAATATTCCTCTGTCCCATTACTAACACATCTTTTTCCGTTTGGAGGCACATGCTGAGTCTCACATAAAGTTCCCTCTCTATACCTGAAACAAAAAAACATCTGAACTGAGAATAGAGAGGACTGCTCGTGAGGGGGCTGTTTTTATTGTCTACCTGCCTATTCTTATCTTCCCCCTCCTACTGGAAGAGTCTGAGGGTACCAGAAGAGAGAGATATAAATAACCAGACTGTAGATATCATGCCTGCCTTACTGCCTAGGTGACACCACTGTGTCATTCATTGTCACACACTCTGTGATGGCTCAGTTCACCTGGAGCAGGCAACGCCTAGCACCCAGTGCACAGCCAGCTGAAACAGATAAACTGGAGAGAATAATTAAGTTTAAAAAGCATTTCTTCAGAGAATCATATAATGGTTTGGATTGCAAGGGATCTTAAACATAATCTAGTTCCAGGCTCTGTGCCATGGGCAGGGACACCTTCCACTGGACCAGTGTTCAATTTGGTTGCATCCAGCCTGGCCCAGGGATGGGCCATCTACAGGTTCTCTGGGCAACTTCTTCCAGTGCTTCACCACCTTCACAGTAAAAAATTTCATCCTAATCTAAATCTAACATCTTTCACTTAATTCTCCATAGTCTTTCTTTTGTCACTGACATAGCTATAGAAGCTTTTCTTTTCCCCTTGATATCTGTGGACAAAGTTAATTCTATCAGGGCTGCAGTTTATCCTGACCTGATCCCTGGCTACTTGGACAATTTCTCTGTAATCCTCCCGGGTTACCTGTCCTTCCACCCTCTGTAGGCTTCTTTATTATGTTTGAGTTTGTTCAGGAGCTCCTCGTTCATCCATGCAGATCTGGTGTTTTTTCTGACTTCCTCTTTGTTGGGATGCATCTGATTCATGAATATTAACCACCTCTCTTGGGCCTTCAGTGCTTTATCCAATGGCACTCTAACTAGCAGATCCCTGAAGAGTCTTCTGTTCTGAAATGAACTTGCTGTGCAGCCTTCTCTCTGCCCTAAAGACCTTGAACTCCAGCATTTCATGGTCACTGTGTTCAAGTCTGCCCTTAAATTTTCCCACCAGCTCCTCCTTGTTGGTGAGAGCAAGGTCCAGCACAGCACCTCTCCTTGTTGGCTCCTCTATCACTTTGAGAAGAAAGTTGTCCTTAATGAATCCCAGGCACTTCCTGGATTTATAATGCCCTACTGTGTTGTCCTTGCAACAGGTATTGGGGTGATTGAAGTCTTCCGTGAGGACAAGGCCTTGTGAACATGAGGCTGCTCCTTTCTTAATCATGATTCATTTACTCTATTGTCATGACAAAAGCTTGGAATACTTTCTGGATTAACCCAAAGCAGAAGTCATTTTTTGAGGGTTAATGAACTGTTTTAAATACGTGCATCTTTGTTAATGACCTGTGAAAATGTGTTGCTAATGAAGTAATAACTTCCATTTTAAACTTTATTTGAAAAAGAAAAAAAAAATGAAAAATCAGCTGAGAAGGATAAATATTTAATGCTTGCTACCTCCTTGTGTGCACATTTTCAGGTATTATTTCCCAGGAAGAGCTTTTTAACTCAAGTGTGTATTGCAATGAGCAGAAATTTAACACTGAACCAAATGAAATGGAATACATTGAGAGACACAGTCAATGCTGTTCTGCATTGCTTAACATTTGTGTTTCCTTTGAATATCTGACTAGAGAGACCCACTGGTTTTGCTCTTTCCCTGGCTCCAATGTAGAGCTAGCAATGCAGCAGTTGTATGCTCTGTGATAATTACTACTTCTAATCTGTTCAAGCCCTAGGAGGATTGTGGTGATTTTACTCACATTTTATTTTCATTTTAGTTTTGAATTTCTATCAAAATTGCCAATTTGTCTTATGGACAGCCTCTTTTGGATAAGGTTTGAATACAATGCCTGCCTTGGAAGCAACACAAAACGTCATCATTTAATTTGCCTTTTTGTATTTGCAAGAATTGGAAACGATATTATTTGGTCAAGGTTATTCTGTGTCCTTAGGCTTCAAAGCAAAGCAATATTTGGTGGAGGAGGATTGATGTCACTTTAAACCTGCTATTTAGCTCTAAGAGCTGAAAAAGGCAGTGTAACCCCCTCATGCATAAATATATCACCTTAAGTTTATATTTCGCTACTTTTAAAAAGTCCTGAAGAATATGCCACAATATGTCTTGTTCTAGCAGCTGAAAAATTATGCTATGACTAAAATGACATCATTCTGCCGCCCACAGAATGTTTTGGCTCTGAGAGCTCAAGGAGCAGATGAAATTAACATAAAATGTCGCTGTCAGAAAGAAAGAAAGAAGGAAAAAAATATTAACATCTTCTGCATTTCTTTCGCAGATGTGAGTAGGAGGTCACCACAAAGCATGTCACAAGAACTTTGAGGGTGAAACAGAACCTTTTGCTGAGGGCTAGCACAGCAAGCACTGTGGAAATTTTCAAAATAGGTCTTACTGTAAATCATTATGGTCTGTAGGATCAGTGATTCTTATGACCACTAAGAGCTGCTCCATAGGACAATTCAATTTATCTTTGTATTAACATTACCCAATTTAAAAATGCTCCTTAAGTTCCTTTAGAATGATCAGTAGCACCCTAAAACTAATATGCACAATTTTATTCTTTTATTATTATTTGTATTGTTGTATCTCAAATTCTTACACACAAAAAAATTTTCCCATTATAGTAAACTGTTCTGTAATCAAATAGTAAGATGTTCTCTGACTTAAAGAGTTTAAAAACCATGCATCAAAAGGACAGGGTAGGCTGTAAAGAAAGCCAGACAGCAACCAGGAGGATGGGAGGGCAAAGTACAGACTGAATAAAGCTTACCAAAAAAAGACTGAAGTCTCAGCTCACAATATTTAGCCACTGTGAAACAGAAATTCTTCTGTGGTTATCACAGAAGACTTGTGATTTAAGAGTCAATGTCCCTTTTCTTTCCAATTTTACCAGAATTTCCTACTGATGTGCACATCTTGAGGTTATTTACCATCAAATAAAAGGTGGGCTAGGTGTTGATAGAGAACTTGATATGGGGGGGTGGCTTAATGTGGAAATCAAAAGATCTGTTTTGATCATACTAATTTGAAGTGCCAGCTACACATTCGTGAGAGATGCAGAAGGTAGGTCACAATGTGGGATGTGGGTTGGTGTTTAGTCAACAGCTAGGGTTGTGAGATCCTGACATAAGGAGAGGGGTGCAGAGAGTGAAAAATTGCTGATTGAGGGCAGAGTAGTAGGAGAAATATACTGAAAGAGGGAGACTGCAATAGGAGGAGGCATCAAATAATGTTTCTGAAAGAATGATGAGAGATGAGAGGAAAATAGCAAGTGAGGGAAGACAGGGATAGAGAACAATTTTGGTGTCTTTTAAAAACAGCACTGTAAGATAAAGCAGAACTTCTGCATTATATCCAGGAAAAAAAAGAATCCTAACAGAACAGTGCAGATGGCAATGACCAAGGAGTTCTTGGCAGTGTGGTTCTCAGTGTACTATGCTGGTCTACATAAGACTGGAAGAAACAACATTCGGCACCGAGTCCAATGTAATTGACATCGACGTGATGCAGTTATCTTGGGTGTTTTACCTGCTGCTTGTAGAGAGTTAGACTCCATACCAAAATAAAGAAACATGCATGAGACTTCTTATATTTCATTCAGTTTATTGATAATTATTGTGGGATGATTGGAGGTAGAGAAGATGCAACACAACTAGAAGATGTTTCTTTATTAATCACCTCTAGCCTCAAAGTTGAAATTATTAGGAAATGTCATATTTTGCTTCCTTTTTTGTTTCCTGTGTAGCTTCTAAGATTTTTTTTTTATCTCTCCTACTAAGGATAGCTATGCCTTCTTATGGAACCAAAGAACTGAAACTGTAAGTGGTATCCAAATTCATAGGACGTCTATCTTGCTGACCAAATGCAGGGCATATGTATATAGAGAATATTTGTTCTTTATTTTAAGTCCTTCTGCAACAAGCACAGAAAAAGACTTAGAAAAAGACAAGAACCAGAGACAGAGTCAAAATTCCCACTCCCCCCACCCCACACATATGCTCCAGAATATGAAGAAAATAAAGGAAGTAAAGGTTTGAGGATTTGATCAGGAAGGTCAGCTGAGTAAGGAGATTCAAGAGCATCATTTGGCCTTTCCTTTGCAGAAATATTATGCATAGTAATAGAGGATGAATGAAAAAATAGATAAAAGATGTCACTGAAAAGAGGATCAGTATGATTTATTTGGGTATGCATAATGTACAGGGAGTTTCAGACACTTGCTGAGGGTTAAGAACATAGTAAGAAAGTTGAACACTTGTGAGTGGAAGCCAAAGTCTCAAGAATCACAGTTACAAAGCCAATGAAGAGAACAGAGAATAAACAATACAGAGGAAGGAGGCTTTGCAAGAGGAGGTTGACTCAGCAACTGATTGCTCATAATCTTTCCCACCCCCCCACCAAAAAAAAAAAAAAAAAAAAAAAGAAAAAAAGAAAAGAAAAAGTCTCAATATATATTTTTTTGTAGCATAAATGATGGGCAACCTGTGGCTTCAGCTGAGAAAATACTAAACTTCCCACCTGTTCCTTCATAGACAATAATTGAAGGATCTATGCAATCCCAGGGTACTGAGGAGTATCTGAAGAACATTTATCACAACTTGAGTCTGTAGATTGCCTGCCTAAGTTGCTTGTGGAGTAAACAGATGGAAAGGTATGATGATAACCCTATCATTCATGGATTACTATGGTAACACTCTAGGTTAGGTTGATATTTTGTGGTTTAATATGCAGTTTAAAAGCAATATGATGATAACTTCCAAGATATTAATTATGATATTTGGCATCCACTGAGTGTTCAAAACACTACTTTTACTGAAGACAGCATCTGTATGACACACAAAAAAATATCACTGCCTGAAGATGGTGATGTTTAACTAATAGGTGAGGAGTAGACTGGTGCCCAGAAAAAAAGCTCCCTGTTTGAATTTTAGCTGTCAGTATCACATTTCCAAGAACCATGCTGCAACAGTACAGTCTGTCAGCTCATCCAGTGGCACACTCATGCTACATGTGATTTCTCAGAAACAGATATTTTAGTATTTCCTGGGTTACATTGTAAAATAAAATATTTCCATGAAGAGAAATTTGGGAAGGAAATATAGAATCAGAGAATCAACCAGGTTGGAAGAGACCTCCAAAATCATCCGGGCCAACCTATCACCCAGCCCTATCCAATCAACCAGACCATGGCACTGAGTGCCTCATCCAGGCTTTTCTTGAATATCTGCAGGGACAGTGACTCCACCACCTCCCTGGGCAGCACATTCCATTGGTAAATTACTCTCTGAAGAACTTCCTCCTAATATCCAGCCTATACCTCCCCTGGCACAACTTGAGACTGTGTCCCCTAAGTACATATATATGTATATATGGAAGTATATAGCCCTTCAGAGATTTCCTACAGGTAGTTGTAAGGAAATGTTGACTGTCAACAGATATGGAGGATGGAGCATTTCTTCAGTGCAGCTTAGCATCTATGTCAGTCTTCAAAATGTCAGTTTCTCTGAAAAACCAGTGTAATGAATTTCCTGAAAACTGGAAAAAAAAATAGGAAAGAGAATGATTAGCTCTAGAAGAATAAAATTTGTCTTAAAAAATGTGGGAAATTTCCATCTCCATAGCCACTATTAACCTACTCCCACATGAATCATACTCACATATATGCATACATTATTAGGACGTGCACAGTTGTCCAGATTCTGAGCTCCTTCACAGAAAAAAAAAATCATTACTTTTAATGAATAGGAACTGTTGGGTTTTTGGTTTGTTTTTTTAATTATGAGAGAGAAAAAACTGATCTACTTGGTTTATATAGTACTAAAAGTAATATTAAGTATCATGACCTTCTAGTGGAGTTATTACATTTCAAATCCAAATGATTACAAATATTTCTAGCTGGTATCATAAAATGATAGACTGTTAGGGCAGATCACAGAGGAATACATCTAGATGGGTTTTGAAAGTCTCCATGTAAGGAGACTCCACAACCTGCTCCAAGGCTCCAGAATCCTCTCAAAGACTTTTTTCCTCATGTTGAGGTAGAACTTCCTGTGTTCCAGTTTGTTTCCATTGTCCCTCACCCTATCACAGGACACCACTGAAAATAGACTGGCCCCTTCTTGGCATCTACTCCTCAGATACTTTGTAAACCCTGATCAGATCCCTTCTCAGCCTTCTCTTTTCCAGACTAAACAGCCCCAGGTCTCCCAGTCTTTTCTCATCAAATAGGTGTTTCAGCCTCTTCACCATCCTTATAGCCTCTGTATGACTCTCTCTAGTATATCCCTCTCCCTCTTGAACTAGGGAGCCCAGAACTGGACACAATACTCCAGATGTTATTTGACTTAGTATAATAATTTTTTAAATCATGATGGCTGGTTCAATCAAAAGAGTATCACAGTATCACAGTATATCAGAGATTGGAAGGGACTTCAAGAGATCATCGGGTCCAACCCCCCTGACAGAGCAGTAGTAATGAAATAAAGGAGAATTCATTAAATTCAGGGGCTTCAATAAGCACAACTTTTATATAAGCTTGGTATCCTCAATCTGACATATGAAATTACAGAATTCAGGGAGATTCAGGGAACTTAATTATCCAGGTTTAGAATGAAATGGAATAAAATTGCTTTTGGATGTCAGGATTTTCAAGCTGTGCATTTCCCTTCAGCAAAATGTTAAGTTCTGAATAAGGGAAGTCTTTTGAGTCTAGGTCAACATTTATCTTGGAATATTGTGGGTGCTTTCCACATAGGCAGATAGGTGTGCTCACAGACTTTCAATCTATACAGTGAGCACTTAATGCAAACCTATTCCACTTACTCTTTATGCATAAGTGCTAGGTTTTATAATTAACAGCTGCATTCAGAATCTAATAAAACTAATAAAAGGCTTAAGTTCCTGTTCTTAGCTTCTTATTCAGATGCTTGTATATTTTATGTGTTCTATAATCTAAACCTTCATTCTAAGCGTTACCAGCCCTCTGATGTCGTTTGTCTCACAGCCAGATTTGTCTTAGCACCATTATAGTTGAAAGAACAGCATTAGGGAAGGCTTTCTTTTCAGTTCCTGATTGTGATTGCTAGCATATCAGATTTATTCCCTTGCAATCCAGATCATTTTCTAGAAGCTTTGAGAACTGTATGTAGTAGTTTGTTAGAGAGCTCACAGAAACTCTATACTGACAGACCAAAAAAGCCCTTCGACTGTCACTTTATGTCATTAACAATTTCTAAACCCATTACAGATGGGCTGGACTGATTAGAACTGAGGAGGGAGGATCTTTTTCCCAGCCAGAAATATCCCCCTGAGACTTTTCCTGCATGTTAAGCTTCTAATGATTAATGGGAGAAAAATAAGACCGCCTGCCCCACAGTTGCCACGTACTTTATTTAGGAAAGAAGTCATTTGTATTTGGTGAGCTGCTTGCACTGGATGTCTTTAGAAGTCAAATTCTAACTGGCTGATTCTTTCAAAGACTTAGGGAAAAAAAAAAAACAATAAACCTCTGCAATCTAATTGCTCAGTTTGTTCCTCTACTTTCGAATATTCGCTTTTAATGGCATCGCTGTAATTTGTATAAATGGTGCTAAAAGACTAAAATGTTTATCTTCTACCCCCCACACCTCCCTTCCATTCTGATGTTTTATTTCTGTAAATGAAAGCTACAGCTGGAATATTGTTTTACTACAAATCTCACACCAGCACTGTCGGTTGTGATGTGACACCAGAGATTCTTATCTGAAGGCTGGCTTGGAATTATTAAACATTCTCACACTGTGCAAAGTGTTGGGGACGAACAGCAGTGCAGTGAGGTGCATCCAACACTTCTGTGCTTCCCACCTGATCCTTGAAATATGACTCCTTTAAAAGGCTAATATTTGCTTTATACAGAAGTGACAAAATTCAAGCACTAACATGTACTGGAAATACTGCTGAATTCTTTATTCCTCTACTTTATTTATTATTATTACTATTTTATTTATTTTTAAGAGAAAATTTGCAGGAGGAAGAAAGAATGAGGTTCATTCAAGTAAAAAGAAGGGAAATGTATTATTTCTTCCAAAAGTACCTGCAGAACTTTTCTGAGAGGAGAATTTCCTGCTAAACCACATGACTCACTTTCTCTGAGCTGACATAATTTCTTATCACCTTTAAAAATAAGGAACCAAAAGAGGCAAAAATACATTTCTGAATGGCTGATTTTTTGTTTTATTTTTTTAAAATATGACAAACTGTTATATTCTTGATGTTTTCATTTTCATGGTAACTATTAAAATGACAACACTTACAACACCATGGATTCAAGACCAGTCTAACCACCTAAATAATAATTCTGCACTACTTTTATGGAAACACCAACATGAGGTGTAGAAAGGGAATGATGGTAAACTAGTCTTTGTGCTGTAATTATATATACTTTAAATGCTTGAACTAAAGTTAGCTCACTAGTCTGATTCTACTGAGTAACTGTCTACCACATCACACAAATCAGATCTCACAAGGCAAAAGGTCTACACTAATGTGACTGTTGTAGACATGGAAGTCTGACAAAACACCTAGATGCTCTACAAATTCCTGACACACATGAGATTATTTTTTCCATTGTGTGCTATAAGATGGTTCAGAAAGAATCAGTCCAGAACTACCTCAGCTTTCCTTATAATGCTGCTTTGGGTTATCTGCCTGGAAGAAAATGATGAAGACTGAGTAAGAGGATGAGACTGATCCCCATTTACAATCTAGTTTGGATGTGTAATTTTATTGCTGTAAGATCAATGAAACAAAAGTTTTCTACCATGTTTGTGTTTATTTTTCTCCAGATTTCTCTCTTCTCATTCATTACTTGTATGGTTTACAAGACCTAGTAATAGAACTGCAGATTTACATCACAATACCATATCTGTCCTGTTATGTGTATTCTAGCATTGCTGCCTCCCTCAAAATAATTAAATAATAACACAGTGTCTTCAAACATGGATCAGCTGGGAACTACTTGGAGTACAAAGAAAATACAATGTCACAGGCAGCATAAAAAGTCTTCTATAAGGATATTTTTCCTTCTATGTGAGATACAATGATTTATGCACAAATGTTACGGTTTCTAACTCTGTGGTGGAAGTAACAACCTAATAAGTAACTAGTTTTGAGCAACTCAAGTCAAGCAGAACACTAATTGAAAGAGAAAAAAAGACTTTGTAAAAAGCAATGAGGATTAGAAACCCACATTAAAAAATTGTTTGTTTTTTTCTTTTTTTTTTTTTAAACTGCAATATCGTCTCGATGCAAATAAGTCTTGACATGAAAACTGACAAGTCTGAAGCACACACATTTGAAGCTTACATTCTCTGTTTTCTAAAGCCAGTTGTGCAAAAACCCAGTCATTTGTTAGTTTGGGGCATAGCATTTTTATTTTTTAATTAATGTTGTCATGGCAATGGGAAGTTTTCATTGTTGGAGTGCTGAGCAGCCATGCTCAAGTTTAAATCAGTGGGAAGCGTAGGAGCTCAGCACCTTTGAAACAAATTTCACTGGGGAGTAAAATTTGTAATCAACGTTTTTGATGATGTAAATCTGAATTTAACAAATGCTGGTACTTGTTCCATGTAAAAACTTTTTGGTTTAGTGACTTCATCACCCCCTGAGCTTTACCTTTCTGTATCACAAACTTTGCTCTAATTAACGTAGGAGGGTTCAACATGTGCTTCACATTAGTACCAATACTGCAGTTTGAACATGCTTTTGTCAGCTTAATAGTTTTGTTTTCATAAACAGCTGGTGCCAGAATACTACAATTGGTCCTGCTGAATTTGTCCTTGCAAACTGGGAATACTGCAAACATGTTGAACAGTAAGGTAAAGGAAAGTACTGGAAAAGTAGATTTTCTAAGTTAGGTCTTTTCTAACCTTAGGAAAAGCAACGTCTTAAAAATCATTCTTTAAATTATTATACAGTCAAGTTCTGTCTCCTAATTTAACTTCAGAAATATACCTTTTCAAGAGGTATTTATTGTATGTACTTATTAATGTATATAGAAGAGCTATCAAAGACAACAAAAGGAATATATATGGTAAGTTAGTCTTTTGATATTGTCACAAATCCATGCCTGTTGTTCTGTTACAAACATGTGAGACTGTTTCAAGCAAAATGGTTGAAACTTAGAAATTAAAGGTTCTTCAATATTGCATCTGGCTGTAACATCTAATTAACATTTTAAAGGCTACAGTTTAATTTAAATGAATGGCAGGCCTTTGACTGCACAAGACAGCTCATGAACATGATTACAACAAAGTAATTTCCCTTTGTCAGATAGAGACTTTCAGTAATAGTGTTCTCTTAGCTTAATAAAGTTAAGCACCACTTACAATCGGCACTTCATTTTGCTTCTTTCTATTATATAGAATGGTGGTTGTTCAGTTCTTATAGCAGCCATCTGCGTAGGTGTTCATTTGTACTCTCCTGCTGTGTGGGTACTCTGTCTAATTCCCAAGCTTCTAGCTTTATAATAGTTTCACAAAATGCTGTTTGAATTTTTATAAGCTAGTTTTCATTATCATTAGTTGAATGTTCCAAAGCTTTATACTGCCCAATATGGTTCTATTTTGACTCATGTTTGTATCCATGGATAATATCTCTGTGCTGTAATATTAGTGTTAACAATATCCACTGGAAAAAACTTGTTCTATCAGTAAGTTGAAATTTGTAACGTTATAATTTATTCTATAATCTTCCCGTTCCCCCCACATTAAATAAAATTATAGATATATTTCAAAATCATGATATAGTTTTCATTTAAAAGTTTGATTCCTTTTCAATGCAGCTGCAAAATGTGTGCGGATTAAAGATATCCTAAGGGGTAATGTGTGATCTAATAAATTGGAATGTTCTGGTACGGGTTTGTCACTGTCTAAGACCCCTTGTTGCTGTTAGTTCCTGTAGTTCTGCCTCAGACAAAAGGGAAGGATGTGATGGAATGGTATTCTGTCATTTTTTTCCATATTACTTTGCCCTCCTCTCTCAAGTGAATTCAGCCATTATTACCCCTTTCCTTAGAGCCTCTTAGAGCATTCCACAATAGAAGGTCCCCCTTGTGTTCTTCAAACATATCTTGTGTTCCCTTGGAGAGGCATATTTGGAAGAGCAATTAAGCATTGTTGTTTGCAAAGAAAAGCAAGACATCTACTAGCATTCTGTACTTGCATGAAGCCCTCCTTTCTAGGATCCCAGTATGCTGTGGAAGCATTCATTAAATTTATAGCACTAACTGAAGCATGTACTTTCCACTTGTGTATTATAGTTATGGTGTGGATGATTAAGCAGAGTACTGCAAAAGAAAGAATGAAAATGACTTGTTAAATGATTAAAAAAAAACCAAAACCAACAGCACCACAAGTAAGTGACAGAAATGGAATGCAGCTATCATGGTTCTTAATATTTCTCTGTACTTTAAAATCCATAGGCATTTGGAAGAAGGAATCATATTTTGCCTTTGCAATTTACTGTTGGAGGAACAATGGTTTCAAAATGTATTACTGTTCAGTGTAGCCTTTAAAAACTTCTATTTTAAATACATAGAAACTCAAGTAAAATCAGAATTAAATTGGTATTTTCATCAGGGAATATAGACAAGATGCAGCCATCTATTTAATTTAGCTTTCCCACCCCGTATTGATGGAGTTACTAAAAAAAAAGAAGTCATCCCTACACTGGGACACAAAATGCATTCTTAACTATCCATTTTTTTTTTTTAATTTTGCTATTTTTTTAATTTAAGTTACTGATTAAACATTCATCAAGCTTTTATATTCTAAAGCTTTGAAACAAAATACATGTAGGTTGAAATTTTTTAATATTTTTTTTAATATAAAATGACAAAGAATTATGCAACAAGCTTCCAAGTACTTGTCAGAAATATTTTGAAGCAATAATCCAAATTATTAGATATCTTGTCATTTGTCTATCACATCTCAGCCAATTTTTTTCCTATTTTGCAGTGCAAGAAATTTTTACTTTCTGTATATTCACAATATCATCATAGAATCATAGAATTGTTAGGGTTGGAAGGGACCTCAAGGATCATCTAGTTCCAACCCCCCTGCCATGGGCAGGGACACCTCACACTAGATCAGGTTGCCCAGAGCCACATCCAGCCTGGCCTTAAAAACCTCCAGGGATGGGGCTTCTGTCACCTCCCTAAAACTGAATTTGGTACTGCTAAGAGCACAGAAAAAGTCAGATGAGAATATAGGAAACAGCAAAATCTTTTGGAGTGTGAGTTTTGGTCACGAATGCTGCAACTTATTTTATCAATCACCGTGTGCCGTGCATTTGAAAAATCAATGGAAAGAGAAATACAGCAGTCTGGGTGCGTTTGTGTGGAAGAGTACTCCTTCATCTCTGCCTTACTAACATTCAAGAGGTATTATTTCACTCTATGACCACAGCATAAATTCTGTAGAGCAGGAATTCCTATATGCCTTGGTGTCACATGTCAATAACTTAGAGAACAGATCTTTTTCTGTTGTTGTTTTTACATTTTCAGAGCATTAAAGTTGCTTTATCTTAAAGTCTATACTAGAAATCCCAATCCAATTAGGTCAAGGAGATTTCTATAGTTTTTCACTGCAGCCAAAATATCACTTTCTGTCCTTCCTTTAAATCTCTGAACATCAGGGGATGCTAAAATTTCCATCTGGTAGTAGGCACTATGTAGTTTCTTCTGACACAAGATGTTTTGTTAGGATTGGATCTCCAATGGTCTGTTCTTCACAAAGAATTGTAAGTATTTCTGTAAGCCAGCCTTAAAATTTGAGATGTTTGTTTGACTCTAGTTCTGGATTCAGTACATGCTCACTAATCTAAAAAGCCCTGCATGAGCCTCAGCCTAATGCACTTCATAGGATCAGTCAGAGAAAATACTCAGGGAATTTGTTTCTACCAGTTATAGAACTGAGTATAATTCTTCCAATTTCCAGACACTCTCAGTTGGAAAAAAGAATATTTTCGTACTGAGCACCAGATTTGTCCCAAGTTGTATACGAAATGATCATACAAATAAGGAAACCTCAAGGAGGAGGGACTGGAGTTTTACTGCTACTATGACTGGGGTTTTGCCCAAGACAGCGTATGTTAATACCTCTGGGCATTTTGAAAATACATGTGGAAATATGTATTGCTCAAACTGAGTGCCTTGAGGAAAACTGAAAAACCCAAGGGTCTTTGTGAGTTATTTTATGATTTAATTGAATTTTTATTTCAGTCCTGCTAATTAATTCTTAAGCTTCAGTTCATAATAAGAAAGCAAGTTACACTTTTTATTTATTTTTTTTAGTGTTAGCTGGAAAGGACTAGGACTGTATCCAAATTTTTAAAGTACCAATGAACCAAATACACTTTTTTTAATCTTAGAATGTACTCACAAAAAGTGCAGATGGCACCACCAATAAATGACTGTCATGGACCAAGATCTTTTCTATGCAAATGACTAATGCATCACTACAACTCTGTCAGAGCAACAGAAAGAGGCTGCCAAAAAAAAATCATATCATAATCAGTGAGTATTCCTGATTGTTCACTGTTTGTAGCACATATGGATCCTCTGAAATACAGAACACCTACCTAAAAAGAAATACTGAAATCATTATGCATCATGAACTTTTGCATGTGTTTAGAATTTTTAAGGCAACTATTTGGTCTACAATAAACAGACATATTTTCCCAGTGTCATTACAGCAATAGCTGTGTTAAAAAAAGAAACAAAAAACCACAAACCAAACCAAAACAAAAACCATAAACAACACATTAGAATCCATGCTTTAATTTACAAAGTAATTGTCAGGGCACAGTCTGAAGCAGAGCTGCCTCAAGCATTTCTCATAGGCTCCTTGAAATGTATCTACAGAGTGAAAAACAGATACAAATATTTGAGGGACAGGAAGCAAGGAGATAATTATTCTACTTACAGAACTTTTTATGATACTGGTTGTGGAAATTAACTGTCTTCTAACAATCTGATGTTCAGGGTGAGAGATGACCAGGCTCCCATGACTATAAAGCAATTTAAAATACATTATTTTGCATAAACACCAGATGTTTAATAGAAACTTGTAAGGTATCAAAAAAACTGCAAAACAACTCAAAGGGAAATAAATTGATAGAATTTTTGGAAGACAACTAAAATAAAAGAGCAAAAATCTAGTTCTGTCGAAAAAACACTGACTAATTAAAGAGGAGACTCAATGCAAAGATCAGATAAAATTGGGGTACTTCTTCAACAGTATGTGTGCTTAAATGTAGCACTGTGAGAAGAACTTGCCACTGCTCCTCTCAAACGGGCATGGTTTCAAAATGGATGGGTTTGACTGAGGAACAAGCTTTGAGAGTCTTTCTCAGCATTAAAATTCTATCACAGGGATTATACTCCAGAAAACAGTTTAGGGAAAAGAAAAGGTAGCCATTTGATTTTCCAGAAGCAGTAAGGATACATGACTTGAAGGAGGCATCTACTGCTGAAAGAATTCACAATGCCTGAGTAGTTCAGACACATTTAATGTACATTAGGTCTCCTCTGTGAAAAAGGCCATTTCCCTGTTAATCATGTTACTGGCTGAGTCATCTGCAGAGATGTGTCATTCAGAAGTTTGCAGTTAGGCAAGTCTCCAAGACTGAAGACATTTTAAAGCCACATTAGAACCCTACAGTTGTTTTGTCTGAAGTAACCTATTTGGATTACAGCATACTCTTCCCAAAAGTATCCCATCTTCGTTTAAAGATTTGCAGTTACAAAGCTCTCTGTTCCAATTGTGTTGTCATACTCAATGTGAAACGTATATCTTGTCTGATTATGTCTGGTTCTTCATTTTTCATGTGCTGGATGGTGTTGGATTTTGTTTTGTCAGAACAACAAATCACCTGTTTTTCATATTCCTATACTCTTAACAAATCCCCTTTTAATCTGCTTTACATAAATAAATCAGACATAGCAGCTTACATCTGGAGGGACAATGCTTCTGTATCTCAAACTATTCTGCTGTGTGGATTTCTTCCTTCAATAAATTTGTTTAAAAATCCCTGCAAACAGGATTCCACTCTTGCATTCTTTATGGCCATGTAATGAAACTGTCTTCCTATTCATCTCACCTATTGTTACTCAGTGTAACAGTGTGTATCTGTCCTGAGCTGGTCAGGGTTCCTTCAGTAATTAAAGGAGAAGGAAAAGCAATTCTACAATGTCACTCATCCTATTTTAAGAAGGGTGACTCACCCTCTGGAATATTTGTATCTCTCTCTTAACTACACAAAGAGTCAAGACTGCTGGTTAGATTAGATTTCTGTCTTTGAGGCAGCTACAATAGTTGAAAAGATTCCCAAGTATATGGTGAGTTGTTTCCATTCCTTCACACGAGACTCGATTTGATTAAATTAATTAAATCCTGTAAGTAAAATTGGAAAGAGCCTGATCTGAAATTTCAGGGTTTAAGTAATTTTGCATACTCCCACCAATGTGCAAGTTGGGGCAGCTCACTTGAGAAGACACTTGTGCAGGTAGACAGGTTTGTAAGACTTTTTCTTCAAGGAACTATGCAAGATAATTGCACAAAGCCTTCACAATATCACAGAAACACTCAGGTTGGAAAAGACCCTCAGGATCACCAAGTCCAACCCACAACCCTACTCTACAAGGCTCACCCCTAAACCATAGCCCCAAGCACCACACCCAAATGACCTTTAAACACATCCAGGGTTGGTGACACAACCACCTCCCTGGGCAGTACATTCCAACCCCTGACCACTCTTGCCATGAAAAAATGTTTCCTAATGTCCAGTCTAAACCTACTCAGTTGCAGCTTGAGGCCATTCCCTCTTGTTCTATCACTAATTAGCTATGAGAAGAGACCAGCAGCAGCCTCTCCACAACCTCCTTTCAGGTAGTTGTAAAGAGCAATGAGGTCTTCCCTCAGCCTCCTCTTTTCCAAACTAACCATCCCCAGCTCCTTCAGTTGCTCTTCATCAGATTTATTCTCCAGGCCCTTCACAGCTTTGTTGCCCTCCTCTGCACTCACTCCAGCACCTCCACATCTCTCTTATATTGAGGTGCCCAAAACTGGACACAATACTCAAGGTGTGGCCTCATTGAAGCTGAGTACAAGGGGGCAGTCACCTCCCCACTCCTGCATTCATTTTTACGTAGCTTAGTTTGTGATTAGGAAAACAGGGACAACGTGTCTCTTGTCTGTTCTATTTGGTTGCTGTCTGTATTCTTTAATTTAGTTTATTATCTGTTTTTAACTAGAGCTGTGCCACATTTCTGCTCAGTTTTTGTGACACCTGAAGATTGTGGTCTGTAGACAACACTCAGGGCAAATAATTTCTGCTTCTATCCTTTGACTGTTTAGAAGTTCATATCCACTTATTACAACATTTGATACTCCTTTGATACTTCCAAGTTTGCTGCAATGCAAATAAAAATAGCACAAGGAAGAGTTCTTTGGAGCCTGAAAGAGGTTTAAGTGCCTGCATCAACAGGGCTGCCATGTGACCTTCTCACCCAAAGTTGTTATTGATGTTCCTCATCACAAGAGTGTGTGGGTGAATGGATCAGCTTCTTAGAGTGCATTAGCAAAACAGCTACCTTAAGTTATGCCTTGAGTGTGAGTTGCACTCAAACACATCCATTTCCCATTTCCTCTTTCACCAGATTCCAGTGGTAGACCTGCAGTTGTGCTAATTTATGCATATCAATCTTGTGGAATAGATTTTGGTCTTCACAGAATAGAAAAGAGAAAAGCAAGTTTGCTCTTTGAGTCCTGGCAACCAGGTTTAATTGTCCAAGTTCTCAAGCAATCAAGGGATCAGATGAGATCTGTAAGGAATCATGGCATTGTGATAGACCAAAGAATAAAGAGAACCCCCCAAACATTCTTGGCATAACCAGTGTTGAATGCTTTAATTTCTTAAAAATTAATCTGGAAAAATTCCCAGATCTTACATCTGTCATGCTAATTTACAGAGGCTGAAGTCTAAGGAACAATCACTGAAGAGGATGATTCTTCCCCTCTCCTTCCTCTGTTCAGCATGATTACTCCCCACCTCCTCCCCCCAAATGTTTCATGGCTACCTGGCAACTTCAAGCATGAACACCTCTATTTTAACTAGAATTTCCTGTATGCTGGTGGGTGCCACTGTCAGTCCATCTGTCTCACATTTTTCTTATGCATTCTCTAACATCTCAAGAGTTAGTGTTTTCAGTTCGAGTCTTCACAGAGAGGGAAGAGGAGTCAGCATAACTGGTCCTCTTAAAGTACCTGCTATAGTTTCAGTTTAAACTTTTCATCTGTTAATATGCAGCTGTGGTGCTGTAAATGACAAGTCATCCTCAGTCATCATGAAATCACCAAGGTTCAGCTCTGATCTTTATTTCCCAGGTTCTATGTCAAATATGAGCTCTTCTTGATTGCTTTGAGTTTCTGTGGCCAGCAACAGATACATACTTTTAGACATACTTAGATCCTCCTAGTTCACAGAAGCTTCTGGAAAGTCGTTGGTCCCTTTCCTTTTTCCTTTTTTTCCCCCCCTTTTCATCAGGATGCAATCTGCTTGGTGACAATTCAGTATAAAAAAAAAGACCTATTCCTTTTTCAGTTTGCAGATTTTTGGGATTTTTTTGTTTGTTTGTTTGAAACAAAAATTTGTATTCAGAAAAGCTGTGGTAGTTATTGAGTAAATGACAAAATGTTACAGGAATGTTCTAACTTTTACTACAAAATATACTAATGTTCCAGCTTAACACCCAATTAATTGCATTGCATTGACTGACACTTAAATCAGATTTTTGTGTCATTCTGTTGTCAGTCTTGATCATCAGACACAGAAGTACCTAAATTGAGGATATGTGAGAAGTTTAGGGGTTCAGTAGTCAGTTTAATCTTCTGATTTTAATCAATCATAATCCAGTTCTTAAGAAGGCTTAAACTGCTCAGAACAATTCATCTTTTTTTTCTTATATTATTACTATTTCTTCTAATATTATGATAACACAAGTTGCAAAACTAATGTGATCCAAAGAGCTTTACTTCTAAAAGAATGAGTTCTTGTCAGAGCTTCAAATTTGACTGTCTCAGGAAGCTTTTCAGCATTGTTTGGGTAGTGCTAGAATAAAAGTTGTTTGGGTCTTTTTTTTCAGTTTAATTAAGTTGCTTATGAAACTACATTCTCTCTTCTTTTTTTTTCTTTTAAGACACATTTGAACAAATCTGGAAACAACTAGTTCTGATCTCTCTAGTTCAAGAGCTGCAGGGCACAACTTGGCCTCTGTAGACTGATTTAAGGAAACAACATTATTTTCAAGTATCTATGCTTCCCATATAAGCAATATGTATATATCTATAAATACATGTATAAACCCCACACATTGAGCACTGCCAACAGTCACTATGAATGAAATGCAGTGAGAAAAAGCAAAGGAAGCCTGGTTGCTGTCTTATGGTTAATCATTTTGTTACACCCTTTTTTTTTTTTCTTTTTTTTTTTTTTATAAATTCACAGATGTACACTTTCTCTGTCATGATGAATTCCCTTTAGGGGCATACATTGAAAGAATGTAGATATTTAACTCCAAAGCTGTGTTCCTGAAATTACTGTTCAAATCCCATGTAGTAAAGGAATTTGTATTTCAGAAATGCTGCAATCTGACTATAAAATTTCCTTTGTACCTGCAGCTCCGTTTATAAATTGGAGCCTACACCATAATTAATAAGATCAATGAGCTTGGCACTTGTGCATCTGCACTGAGGGATTTAAACCAGTGGAGTATGCCTGAAGCTGACATACTAGACTGGGATTCACACAAATCTCACTGCTGCTATGCTTCATGAAATGGTCATAGACCTCACTACAGAAATGGACCACCTGAGCCTGCTTACACCATAATTTTTGATCAATCTTTCTGTTTCATCTTAGTAAGTGCAATTAAATGAAAGTTGACATCATGGAGGGAATTGCCATTTGTATCAAAAGATTCTCCTCCTGAAAGGGTCCAGAGGAGGGCCATGAAAATGATCAGGGGGTTAGAGCACCTCTGCTATGAGGACAGGCTGAGGGAGCTGGGGGTGTTCAGCCTAGAGAAGAGGAGGCTCTAGGGAGACCTCGTAGCAGCTTGCCAGTACCTGAAGGGAGCCTACTGCAAGGATAGGGAGAGACTGATTACAAGGGCCTGTGGTGACAGGACGAGGGGCAATGGCTTCAAACTAGAGAATGGCAGATTTAGGTTGGGTGTTAGGAACAGGTTCTTTACTATGAGGGTGGTGGAACACTGGAACATGTTGCCCAAGGAGGTGGTTGAGGCTCCTTCCCTGGAGATATTTAAGGTGAAGCTGAATGAGGCTCTGGGCAACCTGATCCAGTTGGGGATGTCCCTGCTGACTGCAGGGAGGTTGGACTGGATGACCTTTGGAAGTCCCTTCCACCCTGGACCATTCTATGATTCAATGATTTAATGATTCTATGATTCTGAGTTAGTTACTAGATAGAGAGCCATTTTAGAAGCCAGTTCTGCATGATCAACACTTTGGCTTACCTTTTCTGTAAGAAGAATGTCTACCTCTAAACTAACTGTGTAGTGAAACTTTGGGGATGTACTTTAACAGCTCCAGAAATGTTGGAAAATCACTAGCACCAGCAATCTGCTGGCATCAAAACAAACAGAGTCCAAGCAACACCATTGCTATTTTAGTGTTGCTTTGTAGGTGTTTGCACAGAATCACAGAAACAGTCAGGTTGGAAAAAGCCCCTCAGAACCCAGAACCCTACTCTACAAAGTTCACCCCTAAACCATAGCCCCAAGCACCACCTCCAAAACACCTTTAAACACATCCAGGATTGGTGACTCAACCACCTGCCTTGGCAGCACATTCCAATGCCTGACCACTCTTGCTGGGAAAATTTTTTTTCCCTACTGTCCAGTCTAAACCTACTCATTTGCATCTTGAGGCCATTCCCTCTTGTTCTATCACTAATTACCTGTGAGAAGAGACCAGCAGCAGCCTCTCCACAACCTCCTTTCAGGTAGTTGCAGAGAGCAATGAGGTCTCCCCTCAGCCTCCTCTTTTCCAAACTAACCATCCCCAGCTCCTTCAGTTGCTCTTCATCAGATTTATTCTCCAGACCCTTCACAGCTTTGTTGCCCTCCTCTGCACTGCCTCCAGAACCTCCACATCTCTCTTATATTGAGATGCCCAAAACTGGACACAATACTCAAGGTGTGGCCTTACCAGAGCCGAGTACAAGGGTACATGTAGCCACAGAAAAAACCCCCACACATTAAAAATAATACAGAGTCATGGTTTCATTCCCAAAAAGAGGGAGTGAAGGCATGTTTGCAATGTTCTGCTTTGTATGTAACTTTACTTGGCAACAGAGGCAATATTTATAGTAAAGTCTATCACCGCCTATTAATGTTATACATTAGGGTATTTTGCTACTTCAGAAAAAGATATGTTAAAATATGTTGAAACATTTTCAAATAAAACAAGCAAAAGTATCTAGCAATTTATTAATTGTATTTCATTGCTGAAAGGGTAAAGCATGATGAACCGTTGAATGGAGCAATGTAAATATATTGATGTCAGCTGTCCTAAGTGTCGTAAGCATTTACAAAACCCTGATGAAGCTTCAGGGGAACAATTCCTACCTTGTTTATTTAAAAAATAGCTGAAAAAAATTGCTCTACCAGAATTTTCAAGTGTTTTATATAAAAGCATAGGGCTAAGCAATACATTTGTCACATGCATATTTGCATTCCTTCTTATTAGGAAGTTTCAGTTTAATGCATTTTACAAACGGTTGGAGATATAATGTTGTTTGCTTTTAAATATATAGCCAAGAAATATTTTTCCCCAAAATATTATTTATTAAGTTTCAAGTAATGAACTGACTATTTAACTTTTCTTGAAGAGACCGAACTAAGCAATGTAATTGTACAAACTTCACTGAAACCTGAAATCTTAAAACAGTTGAGTACATTTCCTTGTAGTCAGCTGTGGAATTTAAATGTAAAAATAGTTATACACTAGCTGTGAATTTTCAGAATTAAAGAAAAAATTGAGTTCAGTTGATTCAGAGATGTCTTCCATATACAAACAATTCTATTTCAAGGAGATATTCTTGCTGGTTTTCATTAAAGATGGACAATTTATTGACATTAACTTCACACAAATTAGGTAATGGGTATGTCCACTGGGCCACAACTGTAGAGTTCAGATATGCAAAATAAGCAAGGATCATAAGTACTGAAGATTGTTGCCCTGCAATTCAGTCCAGCCCTTTCACTTGGAGATTTGATTTGTGGTCTCTATGGAATACACTCAGAGGGCTGACAGGCAATAACCAGCCTTATAACCCAAGAGGATTATTTTGTTTGTTTGTTTGTTTTCCTTTTACAAGTTTCCTATGGATCCATTTTGCCACAAGGCCATGCAGGTCATTTATGAAGATAAAATTTAGTTGTTGATGAAAAGGATGTGGGTTCTTGCAGCTGGGGAAAAAAACCAGAGCAATGGTCAGCTGCTTTGGAGGAGGTTTGTGGACAAGGCTGTGCTGTGCAAAGGCCTTCAATTCTAAAATACCATCATTTTATCCCACCCTTGGAGAATAGCTACCTAGAACTATTATTGGCATGTTTCATATTATTTCTTCATGTTTTCAATATTACATCTGTCCGTTTTGCTCTAGTGTTTGAAAAGCCAGAATTGTCAATTTCACTACTGTTGGTAGCAGCATGCATACCAATAAAAAGTAACAGGTAATTTTTTTTTTTTTTGAGAAATAGGACCTTAGTAAACAATTTTGCTGATGAAGTGCAGGCTGTAGCAGAATTCCACTTATTTTTCTGCTACTGCATATTCTTTTCAGCACTAACCAGAATAAAATAGTAGAAATTGTATTACAAAGTAAGCAGAGCTGACCAATAACACAAACAACTTTTCATTTTCCTTCACTTACTCTTTTGCTACTATTTTAATTTAACTCATCTACTATAAGTAGTCTTGTACCAATGCACCAGATTATCAGGTACTATTTTAATTTAGTAAATTATTAGTAACTTTTAAAACTTCATGCAAGGATTTATAAATCTCTCACTTCATAAAGGATCTTTCTAAAGATCTGTAACAATTTAATAGAACTTTTAATCTTCTTTGTAGTTCTGCTTGATTTTTCCCAGGCTAAAACTGGCTTACATTTATCGGTGGATAAATTGTATTCATTATAGATTCTTTTTAATTTGTAATGGAACCAGAATTTGGTGTTGTAATTGGATACAGTATTTCTTATTGCCAGATAAAAAAAGGTACAAACATAATAATGTAAATTAGAGAGAGCCTTACATATATTTATGCAAGTTCTTAATTTTTATATCATTTGCTTTAGAAAAACAGTGAACCTAAGGATTATCTTTTAGCCTAGATTCGAGTGAAGTTAGTTTTGTACAGAAATTTGAAAATAGTTAAATGTAAAAATTAGGAAGTTGAAGTTTATCACTGAAGTAAAGCTCTTAATTGAATTGGATAAATAAGGAAAGTATTCAGCAAAATATCATTTGTGTGTAAGCAAACAGCCTTCTAGAAAAAGTGAAGGAAGCAAAGTAGTCGCCCTTGAGTTCCCTGGCAGTCTGCTCTCATGCAAAATTGTTTAGCTCTTGCCTTGAGACCTTTCTGATCTGGTTTGGTTTACAAAATCAGAATTATTCATGGTCAGTGAAAGTAATGTGATAGCTTTTCTTTGAAGGTTTTAGAATACATAGATCTCAGCCTTTCGTAAATAATTTCTTTACCTCCCAGTTTCTGGGTGAATTAGATATTGAAGAAAATTGAACTGCATCATTCTCCTGTGTAGTTGTAGAAGAAGTTGGCTTGTCACTACAATAAACTAGATATTCAGGTACCCATTCAGTTTTCTACGACCCAATGGTTAACCTTTTCTTGAAATCTTGGCAGTTGATTTATACCTAAATGAAAAACCTTACTTACGTTATTTTCATATAAGAAGCGAGGATCCCTGAGTACAGATTTTGTGGCTATGCAAATAGCAAAGATCAGAACAATAAGGTAAACATTGTTTCTGCTAGGTCTTGCTCTATAAAGAGGGTTTGCATACTTATAAGGTCAGATTAGCAATTGTCAAAGTATCTTTCAGCATCTTATGCTGAATGTTCCTTGACGTGTTTTAAACCAGAATGGCATTTAAGAAAGCTGAGATACTGCAACTCTCAAAAGGATTAAAATAAATCTTTTGTTTTGGTCAAGAACCAAAGCATAGACAGCATGTGCCAGAATGGAATGTCTCCTCTTTTGTACTTAGCTCTTTTTGCCTAGTAGTGAGTATTTAGAGCTCAGTCTCTTATGAAATCCATACCAATTGCATGTTTGATAGACTCTGGCAGTTCTCCAACAACATTTACATAGGGGTTGAGGCTGGAAAGTAGTTAGAAATATTAAAAGTTATAGCTTTAAATAAATCATTTTGCTTTGCAGGTGACTAGTGAACACCAGGTTTCAGATCATTTCATTTTCATCTATCTGGAGGACACCTAAATACTCACGCTTTCATTAAAAAATTAGTAACAGTTGAATATTCTCAATCTCTCTAAATTGGTTCTTAATGTGAAAAATTATAATCATCAAACAAGACCAACTAATACTTAGAAACCTAATCACCAAACAAGTGCCCCTAGCTGTCCTAACAACCTCTATCTGAGCATTTCAAAGAATAAAATCTGTTTCCCTTGAAGCAGAACCTTAGGAGTTCTCTATCTGGTTTTTAATGGTTTTCATTTGTTTGATTGCATTTCTTCACAGAATCACAGAATTATTGAGGCTGGAAAAGATCTCTGAGATCATCAAGTCCAGCTTATGACCTAACACCACCACATCAGCTGAATCATGCCACCAAGTGCCACATGCAATCTTTTCTTAAAGATCTCCAGGGATGGTGACTCCCCCACCTCTCTGGGCAGTCCATCCCAGGGTCTGATCAACCTTTCTGTGAGGAAGTGCTTCCTAGTATCCAACCTAAACCTCCGCTGGTGCAGCTTCACACCATGCCCTCTGGTCCTGTCACAAGTTGCCTGGGAGAAGAGCCTGACCCCCACCTGACTACAACATCCTTTTAAGTAGTTGTAGAGAGTGATAAGGTCCCCTTCTGCCCACTCCTGATTTCTGTTGTTTGCACAGGTATATCTTTGTGTCTTCTGAGCAGAAATGGAATTCAAACTATTTAGATGCATGAAGACTACTGTCATTTTCCAAAATATGTTAGCACAGTTTTTTGTGTCCTGAAAACTGCTGTCCTTTTTTGTGCTAAAGGCCAGGGTTTTTTTTCCCCTGGCTTGGTACAAACACAACTGAGCTACCACATCTCTAACAATGACACTTACTCTGGCTCTCTCAAATAAACCTGAGGCTTGAGGTGTAGGTCCAGAGTCACCCTGTCCAACATGAGGTTACATAGCTCAGACTGTCTAAAGCCAAGGGGATAGACTCTGGACATCTCACTGAAAACTTGTGGTAGTTTTAGGCTGTGCCTAGAAAATTTTCCACAGATCTTGAGCGAAAACATGGTAGAATGTAAATAAATTACCATTGGATGTAAAAGGAAAATAATTATAAGCTCTAAATAATCCCATTGGTCTGAAAACCAACAAAAGTTAGTTTGGTAATTTCTTTTTTCACTTCCTTGCTCTGGCAGATATTAACTGGAGCCTCTGCTGACCTTGGCTGTGTTCTTTGTTGTGGTTAAGTACTGACAGCAACTCTCTGCTCTTCTTTCTCTTGTCCCGTGTACAGGGGGGAAGGGAGCAGGGAGGGGGAAGCTATTAGTAGCCCCCTGGTTTTGTCCAGGGGGGTTCTTGTGTTGTTTATAAATTGTATATATATGTAAATATTGTCTATTTTGTATATATTCATTGCATTCCATATTGCTAGATTGTAGTTGTGCTTGTAAATACAACTTCATTTGCTTTCAACTGAGCTGGTCTGGCAATTTTATGTCAGGGGTAATTTCAACCCACCACAAAACTGCACTGCCACAACTGCAAGGCTGCAGTCACAATCTGCAGCCAGGCAAATTCAGACTCATGATGAAGCATCCGTTTAAATCAATTAGAATAAGTAACTACAGAAACAATTTGCTCAGGAACACAGTGGATTTTGCAGTGCAGTGGATTGTTTGGGGCATTTTCATAAACATGCTTGGATGTTTTTCTGAGACAGACTTTTATTTCAAGTACATTGATGCAGAGAAGTTATCTAGTGTCTTTATTACAGCTGAGAGAAGAGGACCATGATGATCCCTCTCTGCCTTATATTTCACTTTAAATGGAGCAAATTACTCCTCCTTTATCATTCTACCAAGTTTTGTTTCACCTAGGAATTTTATTCAGGTGAAATGTTAGTTAAATATCTCTGATGAAAAGTTTGGGGACTTATTCCAGTCCCCATGGAGGCACACTATGCTCCATTTGACAATTACTTTCCATTGACATCTTTTTTTTTTTTTTTTTTTTTTTTTGGTAAGCTGTCAGTTTGGACAGTTCATTAATGTCTAACCAAATCTGGACTCTCTTACATTTAGACAATTACTGCTAACAATGAAACTTGAAATCTCATCAAAAAATGAAATTGCCTTTATCTGGAAAGACATATTTTCTGTAGATTCATTCTAACTGGAATGATTATATCTTAATTCTTTTGACAACTGAATTTGCTACCAGCATTTTCACAGGCTTTCCTTACATTAAAGTGTTAGTGGTTTATTATAGTCTGGGTGGCTTCAGTTCTTCTTGACCACACTGTAATATTCCTACACTTCTTCAATTTCCATTCTGTTGAAAGTAAGCTTCAGTAAGAGGCTATGTGCTCAGACAATGGAAATAATTTCTGTATGCTAATAAACAAATATCATCACTTGAAAGCTTTTCCTTGCATGAATTTCTTCCACAGAAGACAAGAAATACTGAATTTTTATGAAAAAAATCTTAGCTACCTTCTTTCCAAAACATTAGAAATAGAAATGTAACTGCTTTCTAGGTTCTTGCTATTTCACTCAGCATTATTATAGTTTCTTTCGTTACTATTATTCTTTTTTTTTCTTTTATTACTATTATTCTTTTTTAATCCTCATATTGACAGAAGCCATGCTGGTTACAGAATGTTCCATGATGCCTTTTGCAATTATTTTTTTTTAACCTTTTGACTTAAAATTTCCATTAACTTCAATTTATTTTCCACTTGCTTTCTTATTGATAATTCATATTGATAAGCCAACACAGATTTTTCAGTGCAAATAATACACATTAGGCAAAAATTATTTTCATTTTTGATTACGGAACTACTTTTGTTTGTTTGTTTTTGTCATCAATAATTACTTCTTAACATTTGCCAAAATATTTTCATGTGTTTCTATCTTAACTTTTCCTTCAAGTCAGGCCTCCTCTTTGTGAAGTAAGCCTGAACACATACATGTTATTAACTGAGACTGTTGTCTGTGAATGGTGCCTAATAAAAAGTGACATCTTTAAAGACCTTTTTCTAATCCATCAAGACATCTGTGATTATAACATTCCAGTCATGAAGACTGCCCACCAGCTCCTGGTAAACTCAATTTAACCAAATTCACTTTCTTGAATGTCACTCAGATTTACAACATAAGAATGTTTTATGAACATATTTGACAGAAAGTAACTTATAATCATCTCCCAGGAAAAAAAAAGTTATAGTCCTATGTAAATGGACTCCCTCCTTCCATGTATAATTTGTTGTAAAACAGTCCATAAACTTCTAGAGAAGAGGCAAATCTTTCTGTAAATATCTCATCTGAGTTTGGAAAGCACAACAGGAATATTGTGACTGCTGTCTATGCAGCTGTTTAAGCACAAAGAAATGTGTGATGACCATGGATTTTTCATGTTGGTTTTTCTCTGTTCTTTGACAAAAAACTCTGGAATAGTCACAGTTACTGACAGTAGACTATCACTTCAGTTTAAAACTTCTTTGTTTATTCAGTAGCAAGAAACAGCTCAGTTATTCCTGGAAGTGCAGACGTATAGGTGATTTGTATTGCAAATAGAGACAATTGAAAACATTTAAGTTGGGTAATTTTTTTCTTGTTACCACAGGCTGGAAATTGCTGTAGCAAGGTGTAATTCCTCAGCTCTAGATTTGGACTTGTAGAGTTTGAATCTGATTTGGCAAGGTATTTTGCACTTGCTAGTACAAAGGACTGTAGTTAGTACTCATATGTTTCCTTCTCCTTTTGTTAATTAAGTTCACCTCTAGTATTGCTTAGTATGCACATAATTGCTTTGAAATGCATGAGACCATGTTACTGCATAACTGTAACAACCTTGAGTCTGATTTTTCATTGCTTTCATCTTAAATAATCCACTAAGTAAGGATAAAATATGTACAAATGACAACAAATCAGAGTGGTAGCATTTTGTATGCTCTCCATAAGCAGAAAGGCAGGAAATAACCAGACCTGGTCATTTTTACTAGGCTTTTTATCTTCAAAGGAATTGAAATCAGTCTGGCTTTCCAGCTGATCACAATTCTTACTACAGACAAGTTGCCTAAAACAGATGAATCTTTAAGAAGGGGGCAGTGCTTAATATATAAGCAAATAAAACACCCAGTACCACCACAGTTCATGTTCTGTTTTACAGAAAGCCACACTCTTTTATGTAGGGCTTCTTAACCTTGGGTCTGAAATGAGTGTCTTTAATGGGAAACCTTAAGATGCAAAGAGTTCAAGTGTTTTGTTCATTGTTATATACCCCAACAAGAATCTCGGAGGTTTTCATCTGCATTTAAACGTAAGCTGAATTAAAAGGATTGAAAAAATACTATGTGCTTTGGCAACATGATGGCAAAACAACCCACACCATCTGGATGAAACCTCTAGGAACTGGATAACCTTACTGATGAGTTTAAGACTGGTGTTTGATTTCAAATTGCTTCTAAGGAAAGGATTCTATACCTTCAATAAGTGATTTAAAAGAATCGAATGTTATGGCAAATGAAGAATCATTTTAAGTCCAATTACATGTGATCTCAGAGTTTAATATTCTGTCTTCTCACCAGCAAGTAAGTTTTGTAATGACCCCAATCAGTTCATATAATTCTTTTTTTGACAAGAGGAAACAAGATGAGAAGAGTAATTATTATCACAGGAGAGCAAAGAGACAGACTCAGTATGATGTAGTTGGTAACACCATTGCTGTTTCTCCAAAACTCCAAAGCTTACAGCTCTGTTTACTACACTCTCTTATGTTTTATCATAACCAAGTATAACTGCAATTTAATTAACTTATTTACAATTCATATGGCATATTAGGTGCAAACTACATAGAGTGTATGAAGAGGAGTACATTAAATTAGATAAAATGTTAAATGAGAGAGAATGTTAAATTATACCTTCGTCACGATAAGGAAGGTCTTCTCTTTAGCAAATATATCTTCTAAGCTCAACAACATATTGGGCAAGATTATAAAAAGAAATAACTGTACACAACTCCAGGATTTGAAAATAAGGAAAAGGTTATTTAAGTACAAATTCATAATTTAAAAAAAATAATCGTTAAGGAAAATTAGTAGTTCTCTTTTTCTCTAAAGAGCTAACTTATACATTTCTATTTGTTCTTCACATTAGATCATTTGGCTTTCTTCTGTCATTTCTTTCTTAAATGCTCTAAACTCAGAAAGTGCTAAACCAATATTCTTTATGTAGTGTCACACATGCCATACGACAATATTATTTTCCCACATCGCTGGTGTTTGTGCCGTTTGGAGGACATCTCTCATCAAAACTCAATTAAAAAGTTCCTTTCTATCTTCAGCTAAAACAAACTGTTTACTTATAGTTGTTCAATGTTTACTTCACAAGGGGTAGAAGACCCAAATACAACAGTAGAATAGGTGTCCTGGGATATAGCACGGGTCAAAAAATTTAACCCAAGGAAGAAGGTCTAATCTTTAGGTTGTAAGAGAAGACTTTTTTTCCTTTGCCAAGTAAAAGGCAGCATTATAATGTTATTCATACCTCACGTGGTGCCCTAACAATTCCTCTATTCAAGCTGAAAGGGCTATATTCCCTTTGTTGCAAAGTATTAAATTTGTCTCTTGAGATTAGTGTGTAGGCATTTTAAAGGATGAAACAGGATTAGATAAGGTTTCTTACCGAGAAAGAGTTCTGAAACTGTGCTGCAAAACCCTCTTGTGTTACACGTGCTGAAAAAAAACCCACCCTTTGTTTTAACACTTTGAATCACAAGTAAAATTTTTTTAATTATTAGTTGACAAAATCTTTCTCTACAGGGTTTTATGAAAGACAAATAAAGTACAAATGGGGGGGGGGATGGCAATTGTTTAACTGTATTTGAATTCTTTTAATATGAACTTTTCTTGCTGTTTGTAATTTGAAATATATTCCAAAAGGTTAATATAAAAAATTATAGTAATTCTACTTATTTTCTAAAATATTCAGTACATTTCTTCATTTCCTGCTGTGATTTAGAGAAAAAAAAATTGTACCTTTGTAACATATGAACTGAGCCAAACAAATCTTGTCTAAAAAGCATCAGACCTCAAATGTCAAGGGGAGTCATAAAAAACCATCAGCCTTTCAGCTGTGCTCCACTCATTTGTGTGTAATTAATACCACACTATGAATTTGATCACTGCATATCCAGTGAGCACAGCTTAAGCATTTCTACTTGCTTAAAAAAGTCTACCTTTGAGGAATGAAACTGTTCCTAATTAGTGTCAAGGGGATTATTAGCACATGTATATTAAAAAGCAGGACAGGTTAAATGGACTACACCTTGCTTTTACCTAATGAGAAAAGGCAGTTCCTTTTCTTTGTCCCCCACATTTCCACAAGCCTTGTCGCCTTTGACCCCATCCTTTCTCAAATCCTTATTCTTTACTAGCCTTTCTGCAGGGAAGACTAGACAAATTCCCCTTGGTAGACATCAATGGTCTTCCTCTAGTCCTCAGAAAAAGCCTCTGAAGTCCCATCCCAGAATGAAGTGCACTACTCTACACATATAATAACCTTATAGTTATATGACTTATGTATGATTTATGAATTATGACTATAGTTACATGACTATCCTCATGATGACTATCTACATGAATCTTCATTCTTCCTTCTTTCTCCCACTGTACAGATATTTCTGATCCATGTAGTCTTCTATGTTAATCCTGAATGTTTGCATCCAGGAAGGCTATGGAAAGAGTCTCAAGCATAGTCTCAGTGCCACTCTAGAGTTCTTCTGAAGAGTGGACTGCCAGATGCATAGCAATTTGTATTTCCTGTGTATTGAAATATCTCTTCCCACAGCCACAAACTGAATCCTTAATCTGAATACTTGGCATGGCCCAAGTGAATTTTTCTAGCTTCATGGATATAATTGCTCAAAAAATGTCAATATGTATAGGATCTCAAAGAGCTATTCTGAAAGTGTGATATGACTATTTAACCTGTTCCTTTCCCCATTTTAAATGAAAATAATTTAAAAACCCCCAAACTCCAGCAGATTGACATAAAAAGAACAACAATAACACCTACAATTAGAAGTTTTTCTGCACCTACACAAGAGAAGATGATATATTGCAGCCAGCTCTAAGTCTGCTGTTAAAATATATTCATCACAATTTGTACCAAATAAAAGTTAAACCATAAATATTAATGAAGATTGGAGGGAGAAAGAAAAGATGTTCTGTTGCCTAGTGTTCCATACATTCAACAAAATCAGCACACTTTAAAATGAGTTGGATGACTTGCCCCTTTTCTCCTTTTAAGTTAGATGCAGCAAGATGTGACTCCTTCCCACACGAGGCTATTGGATCATAAAAATGTACATCATTAATGAAGTTAAGTGGCATTAGGTTTGTAATTTTCAAGGCACAGATAGAAACGGTATGCTGTTATAAATTCACAGACCATTATACTAGATATATTATCTTAATGTAATGCTCTGAAATGCTGTCTTCATTTTCTATAGCTGGAAGAAACTCACTTGGGAAAAAAAAATCACCTAAGAACGTTTCCAAGTTTATATAGCTCAGGAACTTTTCTCTGCCTATCACAGTTTATCATGGTATATCAGAGGTTAGAAGGGACCTCAAGAGATCTTCAGGTCCAACTCCCCCTGCCAAAGCAGACTACTTTGGGTAGTCTGCACAGGAATGCATCCAAATGGGTTTGGAAAGTCTCTAGAGAAGGAGACTCCACAACCCCCCTGGGCAGCCTGTTCCAGTCCTCCATCACCCTCACTATAAAGAAGTTTCTCATGTTGAGGTGAAATCTTCTACATTCAAGTTTGAACCCATTGTTCCTTCTCTTATCACTGTGAACCACCAAAAAGGGCTTGGCCCCCTCCACTTGACACCCACCCCTCAGATATAATACACATTTATGAGATCCCCTCTCAGTCTTCCCTTCTCCAGACTAAAGGGCCCCAGGGACCTCAGTCTCTCTTCATAGGGGAGATGCTCAAGTCACTGAGATGATGAAACATCATTAAAAGAGAATGTCCAATGTGCTCAAAAGCATCATATGTCCATATGTTAAAGTGTAAGAGAATAGGATCTTATTAACCTGATACCTTGTATTTTAGCACTGTAGTCTCTGTGCGCTTCAACTGACCTCTGCAGCCAGATCTAAGTCAGATTTCTGAGCCTTTGTGCACCCTTATCTAGTTTTGTGGAAGTTTGGAGGTACAGTGTAAAACATATTATGAGGTTTATCACAAAGCAGTCTTCAGAGGGTATTTCCTCAGGACATTTAGCCCAAAAGCAATAAAAACTACAATGGTAGTAGGAATTGTGGGGTAAGTGGCAGCTGTATTGAAGACTCTGGCTGAAACGCAGGCTGTCTGCATCATTTGTAGCACAATGATCAGCAAACATGCTCATCTGGCTCTGGCAATGTTTGGATTTCCAGGTGAATCTGTCCTTCAGACAAATTCCCTCTCTACCCTCAGGAGTATTTTTTGATGCTTCAGCTCAGCTCTCCAAAATGAGGTAGGAAATGGCATGGTTAACAGGAGAAAAAAAAAAATGGCCTCAGATCCACTCTTCTTCCCATTGCAAATGCTTATAGAACAAAACAAAGTTAGTTGATATTCACGCTATAAATGTCTGTGCTACTGTCATCCAGTGCAGTATGTGAACAAAATAATAAAAGATGATCTGTCAACAAGCTGCTCTCTTAAGTTGGTAATTATTTTGAATGACATCGTATCACATCTAAAATAAATTTAAACAGTATCAGCAAAGTACAAATACAACAATATCACACAGCTAAGATTAACAGCAATAGCTCATTCTAGTCAATACTTTTTGTAATATTTAGTTATTGTTTGGAAGGAAACCCACTACCACCCAACAGTTTTCACAATAAATATAGACAAATAGTTTAAATTAAACATATGATATTCCATCCTTGTACACAGGAAGTCATATTTATATATTTAGGCATTTAATTTCTTGAATTACAGGACACAATGGAAGTAAAGATATTCCTATATTTTCAAGTTCTCTTTTGATTGGTAAGGGACAGTGGAGGCCCATCTGTTTTGCAGCAAAGAAAGCCCCAAACCATCTGTGTAGAACCACATGCCAGCTAAAACACAGAGATATGCACAGTTTTTTGTTATGAAAAATTTTGCAGTATTTTTTTCCTGTATTAGTGTGAATAAATTAGCAACAACTAAATTAAAGAAATCTTCTGAGAACATATTAACTTTCTAGTGCACACTGGAAAATGTATCTGTTTAGAAGTCATGAAACATTCATTGGCAGAATATGTTCTTCTGACTTTCTGGGTTTTCTTTATTATTATTAAGACAGAGAAATCTCTGTGTTTAATATAAGCAAAATTTTTTAGAGCACAGTAATCAAAGTTGATTTTCCTGAATTTTAGTATTTGTCTGGGGGGTTTTCTTCAGAGAAAAAGCCACATAATTATAATCATGCTTATATATTGGCCTAATAATAGCATTTAAACACTTGGGTCCATATGTTTCCTTTCTATCTAAAAGAAAAAAAAAAAAAGCCAGAAGAGGAGAAACTCACCCATAAATGACTACAGATTTAGCTAACCTGCAGAATTATGCCACCTACCCTTTAAATGAGTTTAAAAAAACCCCCACAACTGTATGAGGAGAACAGTCTCTGAAAGGAATAAACAGTGACAATGGTGCAGATTTTGGTGGCTCACTTGCCCTCACGCAGGCACTCTCCTCTGTGTCAGACAGAGGTAGCAGCACTGTGAGCTCTGTTGACAGTTCATTAACGTTCAATATTTTCTTGACATTAGAACAATCTTAGCCAAGGGGGCAGCAGTCATCCCAGGAACTTCTCTGGTCCTTGAGATAACTGAAAAAAAAAAACAAAACAAAACAAAAAACAAACACTAAGCAAAATGCACAAACAACCCTTTGCCAGTGTATGGCCACTGATATATCTTGGAACTGCAAAGTAGGAGCCAGTTCTCGTTTGTTTTCAGAGCCTAAATAAAATATTGTTTTTTCAAATATAAGAATAAAATCATGATTTTGCAAATTGTCTGGACTGTTTCTATATAAATGTTTGCTTATCAGTTCTGAACACTGGGGAAGTAAAAGATGGTCCTTGGATTTTATTCAGAACATCTTTCAGCTGAAGGCAGTTGAGCTATTCTAGTCTAGAACACGCAATTTCATCAGCACAGAGCTTTCACAAGCATGTTTTGGAGGAAGGTACATGATGGAAAGAGTAGATGTTTTCTAAGTTAAAAAGGACATCATATCTTTTTCCTTGGATTTTCAATGGCAAGTCTGATGTTGGCAGCTTAAAGCAAACCTTCCAGATTTCATTAAAATACTCACTTGGATTTAAACCTTCTAACTCAGAGAGTATAATGACCAAGGAAAAGACCCAACAGGTAATGTTTTCTGTCTATCCAGAAATCTTGTTGGATTCTTTATTCTGTTTTTACCATGGACTAGTAAAGATTAGCTTTTGACAAAGAAACTACTCACTCAGAAGTAATCTCTGATTTAGAAGACTTCCTTACAACATGAATAAGATTTTGTCTCTGCACATGGTGGTTTAGACCAGACCTACTCAAGCAAGATATCTTTTCCAGTAATATAAAGTCTCATACTGTTTTCATGGTTACTGTATTACAATCCTAGTTCCCTTTAGTAAACAAGCAAATATTATTATGTCTTTACTCCTTTGTTCCAGGAATAGAGAAATGGATGCTGTCAATATTTTGTCTTAGATTGGTGATGCCTGAGACCTGATTCTGAAACTGGTTTCTTCACTGCAGCAATCATTGCATAACTAATAAAATATTTATGATATGGAAGTACATATACCAACGCCACATTTTGTGAAGATAAGAAATTATTTTTATAACATAAAATACTAGGTAGCAACAGTCATTTTTGAATAGAGGACACTGATATGGATTTTTTTTCTGATGAATCTGGGCATAACTATTCATAAGTATAAAGTCCAGGTGACTTGGTTGATTAGTGAAGAATTTAATCATTTATGAGAATAAGAATCTGCCTTCTTATAGGCCATACTGCATCATGTTTCTACCCACAATTAGCTGTTTGCAAAAACTGTGGGTACAGTTTCCTTTTGCACCATGTGCAATTGGGTAGGCAGCACTTAGCAAATGCACAATTTTGTGTTTTAGAGCTGGTATTTGTTCCCAAGCTTTATCAAAGATTCCATCTTTAAATAGATTCATGTGCTGGTTACCTAGTGGTCTACTTGTAAATCCTTTAACTTTTAATCAATAATAGGGCACTATTTCTACTATGAGCACTGGCACAACTTTTGGATTTGCTTTGCAGTGGTATGCAGATTTGTATTTCAAAACAACATGCACTCCTGAAAATTGAAATGATACTGAACTAGAATTGTTATTGAATTAATCTATTCTGTTAACTTAGAAATCAAAAGTCCCTGCATAATTTTGGTTTGCTTCAAAGTAAACATTCATTCAGATTAGTAAAACATAACAAACTGATTTGATACAACAACAAATCTCAACCAAAAGAAAAAAAAAATCCAACACTCAAACCTCCAGTCTGATGGCGTTCTTTAAAGATGCTTAAATAACAACAGAGATTGTGACTGAGATTTAATACTTTGCTTGTTGCAGTGTTTCTACATTGGCCTGTGCAAACTCATCCCAGGATATGTTACATTTGCATGAAACACATCCATGATTTTTTAAATGTATTTATGCTTTAGCCGTGCAAACAGAATCCCACACTGAATTATCTGATTTTCATGCTAAAAGGTATAGGCTCTTAATGTTGCTTTAGCCTTCATCACTTTTTAATGTTGCTTTAGCCTTCAATTAATCACTTTGTACCAGTGAAAAATAAAGGAAATGTGGACAGAGACAGTGGTAGCCGTGAAACTTTAGGGCAAAGGTAGATTTACTGGCTCCTACATCCAAGAGTTGAGTCCACAGACAGCCACAAAGTATATAACTTATGCCAGCAGTGACTCTTGCTACTCTACCCCAAGTGAACTGTTTAGGGATTAAAAGACCACCAAATCAGCCTCAACGTTTGCAGTTCTTCGTAAGGATAAGTGGGACCAATTCTAAAATGATAAAATAAACTAAACAGATTTCACTAAAGCAATTTCTTTCAGCCAAGGAATACAGCATTATTTTCTTGTCTAACACTTTTCCTTATGCTATACAAGATAACATTGTGATCCTATCATTATTTTTATATTCATTATTTTAGAGTGCCTACAATTTCCCCCCTCTTGCTAAATAATGAATGACCTGTTCTGAACTCTTGCAAGAGTTTTGAAAGGAGAAACTATTCACAGATGAAAGAGTTTGGAAAAGCTGTGATTTTCAGCTTGACTTAAAATCAATTTATGATTCAGTTAGAAGAAGGTTAATCAATCTGAACTAAAATGGAAAAGTATACACAGAGAAATGGAAAAAGAGATCATTGTTAGTTCAGGATGATGTATTTATATGTATACAAAGTGATGAGACATTTTCTGTTTGTTCCTATCATGAAACCTCTGACAGTTTCACGCTTACCATCTTTGGTCACCCGTAACTGCGGAGCACTGCTTTCAAACGAGACCCTGTTTTGCAATATGGCAGCTCCTACAACATTCTTTCACAAAAAAACATATGAATTAAATAAGGAATCCACCTAACTTTGCTTTAAAAGATAGACTTTTCCTTAGAATGTAGAAATTATTTTAATGCACTAGCAATTAGCAAGCTCGATATAAGAACTACTAAGTCAAAGCAGACAAAACAGTTCTCTTTTAAAAAACAAATTTATGATCCAATTTCAGCTCCCCTTAAGATTAGTTCTGTACAAAGGAAATGCAATTAGTTTCTTTTCTCAAGGAAGAATATAATGTCAGCTCTCCAAAAAAAAAAAAAAATTATTTTCTCAAACCCTCTTTACAAAACACAAAAATCTAATGAGATATTTACCTGTATTAGTCAAGACTATACCCACATACCCACAGTGTATGTGCTTGTTAAAGCCTTCCAGTCATTTTAGGCTTAGGGAAATAGTGTCCAAATGTACCATATTTAGCTTCTATCTCAAATTCTCCCGAGCTGTCAATTTAGGTGTTAAAGAGACCATTTGTAAAGCTTGGCTGGGAATTGCCATTATTGACTGGAATGTGTGTTTATCATTACATTCAATGATGAAAGTGGAACATGTAGCATATGAATAAATGTCAGCAGATGTTTCTTTTAAATGGCCTGATTTCAACCTCCTGTTGTTTGTCTTGAATACAAATATTAAAAAAGAGAAAAAGGCAGAATTTTTATGACATAAGTGCAAGGGTAGTTATATTAAAAAAACAACAAAAATAATTATGAAAGTCACAGAAGAACGAGGAAAGTATAATTAATAAGAATTATGTTGACACTCTGCTGCTACTATTTGGTTTGATATTATAAAAGATACAAGAACAGCAGTTCAGTGTGGGCTATGTCACTTCATAGTCACTCCATAAGGAGGATTCACAGAGTCTATTCTCAGGAGCATGTTACACGAACTTCAACAGCGCTTTTAATCCTGCAGCATTGTTAGGAAAGTCTTTGCTTAAAGCACCAGGAAAAGGGGTGTCTAACAGAAAAGAAGGTACCTGTGTGTATTATTCTTGTTCACAAAAGCAAATACTCCCTTTAAAATAGGAAAAATTCTTCAAGCTCTTGAATGATTCTCACCAGTTCGAACAGGTAATATTCACCACTGAAAAATTAAAACTGGATTGTGTAAACATTTCTGTAGTGCCTGGAAATGCAAATAAAGGATTTACACAGACCTCCTCTTTTTCTCCTTTTTTTGTTTGTTTGGGGTTTTTGTTGTTTTGTGTTTTCTTTTTGGGTTTGTTTTTTTTTGTGTGTGTGTGTGGTTTTTTTAGAATAGTAAAGTAAGATTAGTATAACAATCACTATACAACTGTCTGCTATCAGAAGCATATTCTGGTGCTCTGTCTCACATGGTGGTGTCCCATTGAGCTCCGTGGGACTACCCTGAGTGTAAAATAAAGCTCAGTGTGAAGAATGAAGGCAGAATCTGGCAGGAATTAGGATGCAGCACTGTAAACTCAGCAGTATTCCAACTAAATCAATAAAGTGAACAGAGACAAAATTAAATCAGCCGTGTGTTTACTGGAATGTGTTGCTTTTTGTATCTATCTAAATGACAATATGCTATTGAGGTGTTGACTATTTGAGGCTCTCTCTCTTTACCAGGACACTCAAGGGCTGAATGCCATTGTAAATCTTGAAAGCAGAATAGCTTTACCATGATTGTAGTCCATATTTGAGTGTTATCAGAAATCTACCAGTTAGAGAGGGAATTTTGGAACGAAACTACCTTCTTTTGACATAAGACTTTTTTTTTTCAATAATAAAGAAAGTATTTCATACCTTGAAGTCTAAAATACTAAATATATGGTGCCTTTCTATATGACTGTATCTAATGACTCTAATAAATTGTCCTGGCTTGAGTTAGAACAGGAATAATTCTTTTCAGTGATTCTACTTTTCAGTTCAGTCTCTTTTAAGTAACTGTATTCTCTCCCATTAACAGTTTTTGCAGACAGCCTCTGCTCCTAGCAGTGACAATGCTTGATGTTTCTAGTTAGTACCAAGGACCTGCATGAAGACCAAGGTCACTGCTAAATGTTGTGATGTTGAGGGTGCAGAGTCAAAGTGCAGACGGTGAACCTAAACTGACCAAGAAGATATTCCATCCCATGTAGGTCATATGCTGTATGAAGCTGTGGGATCATGACTGTCAAGCTCTCTTCTTCAATGGTTGAGGAGGACTTTGTCCTTTTGCCTTTGATTCTAAATGAAAGAGTTTCAGAATCCAGCTCCTGGATTCTGTCTACTGCTGAGTTCAGTCTGGTATTTCCTCAGGACCTGCCACAGCATCAGTGGTGACAGTGACCAGTTGCCATCAAGGGGGTTGGGTTTGAAACTGGGTTTGTATATATTTACTTTATTATTGTTATTGTTATTAGTATTATTGTTATCATCATCATGATCATGATCATCATCATTATCATTATTATCATTATTAAACTGATTAAGATTTCCCTTCCTGTACATAAGTCTCCCCTATGAAGAGAGACTGAGAGCCCTGGGGCTAATGTGTAGTCTTGAGAAAAGAAGACTGAGAGGGGAATCTCATCAATGTCTATAAATATCTGAGGGGTGGGTGTCAAGTGGAGGGGGCCAGGCTCTTCAGTGGTGCACAGTAATAAGCAAGGAACAATGGGTTCAAACTTGTACATAGAAGATTTCACCTCAACATGAGGAGAAACTTCTGTACAGCGAGGGTGACAGAGCACTGGAACAGGCTGCCCCAGGGGGTTTGTGTCTCCTCCTCTGGAGACTTTCCAAACCCACCAGGATGCATTCCTGTGCATTCTAAGTGATCCTGCTTTGGCAGGGGGTCTGACTCGATGATCTCTGGAGGTCCCTTCCAACCTCTGATATATTGTGATACCTTATTCCCTTTCTCTTCGCCTTTGTAAAGGGAGAAGAATTAACAGAGAGCATTTGTCACTCATTTAGTGGCTAGCCCAGCCCTTAACCTAGACATGGGTGCATATTTTGTGATTATATACTGAGGACTATCTCAAATTCCTATTTGGAAATACATTATCTATTGACTGTTCCATGAAAATCACATGTGAACTTTGAATTGGGAGAGAAATGTCCCCTTATCATGCATTCTTCTCAGCTGACCTTTCAGATTGATCATGTCCTAATAACAGCAAGTAGAAAAGAGCATCCTGTATCACCTAGACAAGATAATAATTTTTACAACTGTAACAAAGGAGTAATATATACCTTCTGTAATGTATAGCCTACAACACAGTTTTCAGTATCTTCAAGGTTCAAGAATCTATGTCTCACCAGTTTGTCTGGTAATAGCAATATTGGCCAGCTGCTCCTTTCATCTGGTAATAGCAATTTTGGCCAGCTGTTTCCTGGAACTAAGGGAAAATTATTCTACATTTATTCATTTTTCCTTTTCATAAGAAGTTTTAAAAATATGTTATAAAAGATATGCAATATCACAGTTAAGAGAACAGTCTGGTATGCTGTAGGACAATATAAGAAATAATAGGGTTTAGGTCTATGATTTTTAAGAAAATAATATCTAAGTCAGTGAAATCTTATTTTAAATGAGTAAGGAATTAGTGCTACCAAGCAGGAGCAAACTACTCTACCACCATTTCATCTTAGTGCAATACATCCAAATGCTGATGCACTCCAAATCCACTTAAAGGAAATTTATTTCTTCTCCTACAGCAGTGGAGCAGGTATCACAAAGATTACAACATGTATTCCACTGCTCTCCTTTGCCAGTGGTGGTGATAAAGTGAGAGCTGAGCAAATGTTTGTAGATCAGCATAAAGTAATAGACAAATATCCTGCAGGGATACCTAAGTAAATACAAACTATAAGAGCAAATGCTAAGTGAAAATGTAAATATAATTGTTAATAGTTAAGACTTACTGAAGAAAATTGTTGCCTCACCTCAAGCAATGAGAAAGTAGAGCAAGAATTTGAATTTAATTATATTGGTCTCCACTTTCCAATTTAATAAGCAGATCAATAATGTTATCTCTGCAATTGCACTCCAGGAATATCATGCTCCTAAGAGGAAATCTACAGTCTTTTCTACTCTTAGGCCTGGATCATCAAAACACTGAGCTTATACTCAGCATTATTTCCACAGCATGAGTAATATATTTGTATATCTGTATAAACATTTTCTGGAATAGAGGTGCTTATAAACATGTGAAAGGATTTGATGAATTTGAAACAAAAACTAAAACCCCAACATAAATTGACAAAATGTGCTGTTTCTTTTGGAGTATCCTCAGATAAGAGTATCTTCATATGATTTAAAGTCATGATATAAAAATACAGGAATTAGGATATGCTCTCTGGGGTTTAAAAATACCTAATTTACTATTTTCTACAGTATTAAATGTAGACTTTTTTCCAGGTTTACTGTTAAAAATGTGCAGGTAATGTTGACATTTAACAAAAGCAAGGAACAGATTCAAGAGAGAGGCTTCATTTTCCCTATCTGCTTAGATCTTGGCACATTTGCTCTTCAATTGCTCCTCACCCCTCAGATAAGCTTGAAACCAAACTTCAACCTTTCAGCACCATGCACACTTCACACATTCCTTCACTTCAGCAGTTAACTCTTACCTCCTTGAACCGAACCAAAATACATATACAGAAATCTTTCCATCTTCTCACTTCTAAAGCAACAATAACTGTAGGTCAAGGTCATTTCAGAATGATTTAATTTTTTTCCCCTTTCCTGTGAGTTATTTTCACTGCCAATTTTGCCACAGAGGTTTTGGAAATATTTGTAAGCTTCCTCCTCCCTTCCTCCAGTAGTATTTTAGACTGATAGATACAATTCTGAAGAATTAGGGGGGGTTTATTTTTAGAATATTGGAAATGACAGGGAGCATCTTATGAAGCTGAAGAATCTGTGAGACAGTTTTCTGGTGGAGAACACACACAATAAAGCCTGAGACTTCCTTGTGTTACATTGAATAGGTGCTTTAGTTTTATCTTTTAAGCAGTCTTAGACATAAACCAACGAAGTTTTTGGATGTTGGATTGAATATTAATTAACAGCTTGTTATTTGGCACAATTCCAGGAAATGTCCTTCCTCAGTTACTTTACCTCTGTCATGTTGAAAGAGCACTGATAGCAACTGGGATATTACCCCCATTAAAGCTGCTGATTTTCCCATTTCTTCTCAAAAAACTACTCCTAGGTACTGCTTGGCATTGTGATTCTTACTTTTCTAGTCCAACAACAAATGTTTGCATGCATAGTAGAAATTGTATACAATACTTGAATTTATCTATAAGAATATCCTGAGATTTATTACTTCTCATCTTTGTCCAAATCCTCTTGTACCTCAGGACTTGTGCAATCTTTTCCCACAGTGTAACCTTTTCTATTCTGAGTATGTGCAACTGTTGTTTTTTGTTTTGGGTTTTTTTTTTTTTGTTTTTTCATTTGATGAATTGCTTTTTAAAATGGCCAAGATACATATTGTTCTTCTTGGGCTTGGCTTCTTTTTAAAACTGTGATAGATTTAAATAATTGCAGCAGATCTAATGCAAAAAGTCAAAAGTAAAAGATGAAGAGCTTCACTCCTTTTTCTTGTTCACAAGTACCAGCTTGTGGCTGATAGGAGTTGCAGCTGTAATCTTTATAATCCTCATGCTGAGTCTTCCAATTTGTCCCATAAATTATATGGAAGATGCAATGAACAAGTAAGAGTCACCATTATTCCTAAAGGATGCTTATTCTTTAGGCATGAGACATGATCTAGAACTTGAAAATATCCTCTGGAAATCTGGAGACCATTTCACAGAGTAAACATTGCATCATGTCAAGAATTAGAGTTGAGTCTGAGGCTAGACTTGCTAGACTCCCACAGCCCTATGATTAAAGTCCTCTCCTAAGGTGATGGAGCCATGGATGACAACCCATTTCCCAGCTAAGTGTTTTAATCATTCTGCTAGCACAGATTTTTCTCTCTTTTCAAATGCATTTCAAAAAGGTTGAGTTCTATCAGGAACCCTGCCTCAGGAGCAACCTCTGTACTTAGAGGTAACTCAAGTAAGTGGAAGCAGACCAGTTGCAGTGAGATGCCTACACAACAGAGAGGACTGACTCTCATTTCTCATTTTGCTTAACATTCCTAATGGGCTACCTCCAGGCAGCTCCAGGATCAGTGAGTGGGAAGTACCAAAGACATGTTTATATTTTAGTCATAGAAACACCCACACTGTTGCAATAAGCAAGCAGTCTAATTCTTATCCTTACATATGTTAAGTAGGTGAGATGGACCCGAGGAATTAAGGTCTGTGTAAACCAGAAACAGCACTAAAACTGTCCAACCTCTCTGTTAGAGGCAGAACTGAAGTATACTCAAACTGATTTCTGTGTGAGTCTGGTCTGGTGAAAGTATTTTGATGTAAACCAGAATCACAGAATTTCAGGGGCTGGAAGGGACCTTGAAAGATCATCTAGTCCAACCCCCCTGCCAGAGCAGGGTGACCTACACCAGATCACACAGGAATGCATCCAGGGTTCCCTTCCAGGGTATAACTAACTATATTTTGGTGTCCAAAGCCACATACTTGTGAATCTCATTCTTTAACTGAATGTATGAATATATCACTCATGGTACTGATTACTGATTGTTTCAAGTTAGGCTGACACTGCTTACCTTAGGATAAGATGCTCTCAGAAAGAGGTATTGAAGCAGTCTTGTTAACATTGTCTACCTCGAGATAAGAGTGCACTGAGATAACTTGTCCCAGGGGAACTTTATAAACCATGAAAGTTTGTAAATTCCCAAAATACTGGACCTGCATTCTTGAGAATTAACATTTGTTCAGTCAAGTCAGCAAAGTCTGCTAGACTAGTCCTCTGATGCTGGACTTAGGTCATTGTAATATCATTACCACAGCTCCTTGGTAGAGAAACCTCCCACAACAGGGTAAAGAATCCAGATCTGGTACAACAACACTTCTCAAAGTGAAAATGTGATTACTATACAGGGTCTCTGTATAGTATAGGCAAACCATACACTAACCCTGCAGGAATCTATATGCTACTGTGGATTTATGATAATTTCCTTGATTCAGTTTACTTCCAACTGTAACTTTTCTTCCATGCTCTTTTTAAACTTCTCCTGATATACATTTGAGTGCTGTCATCTCCCCTGCAAGACACCTGCCTTGCCAGATTCTTTTATCCCATTTCGTCTTTTAATATGTGTGCTTTACTCCCCTTGACAATGCACTTATCCTGAAGAAAGAATAGACACCTTAATCCTGCTTGGCAAGATTTCCCTTTTAATCTTTAGTCCCATGCAGGCATGTGTAGTGTTTGTTGACCTTTTGCACCAGTCTATTGTAGTCTAAAGTAAGACTTCCTCTTCTTAGCAGACATCAAGGCAGAGGTTGATGATGAATTCTTTGAAGTATAGCATCTGAAGCCCCAAGTATTAAGGTTGCTTGAGGAGCCACATCAATAGCAAAGGTTGCTACTTTTTTTTTTTTTCATTTCCATTGTAGTGTAATTTCAAATATTTTGAAAAATTATGAGTATTTTTCTGAATTTATTTGTAATTTCAAATATTTTGAAAAATTATGAATATTTTTCTGAATTTATTTGTAATTTCAAGTATTCTGAAAAATTATGAATATTTTTCCAAATTTATTTGTTAATCCTTTTCTGGAACAGAGCTGAATAGCTCTGTTCCAGAAAAGGATTAACAAATAAATCTTCAAGTCATGTATTTCCATTAAATCTGATTCTAATTCAGCAGTAAAATGTGAGGGACTTCAACAGGACCAAGGTAAGACCCAGTGCCACCCTTGTGTCAATATATGAAGAAGGATTTTAAAGTCAATTTAACTCCACAGAGAATCTTAGTAGGAAGAGATCTGGAGTTCTCAAATACTGCTAATGTTACTAAGATTTGCCCACTTATTTTAACTGTGTTCATCAATAGAACAGGGATCTCAGTAGTTGAGGAGACAAAAAAGGAATAACTTTGTCGGATCTTTTTTCAATTTCTCTAACATGAATGTCCATTTGCCTTTACTTGGCCAAGGAGCTGTGTGCAGGGAATGAAATGAGAGGCCTGGAGCACAAGCCCTATGAGGAGAGCCTGAGGGAGCTGGGGGTGTTTAGCCTGGAGAAGAGGAGGCTCAGGGGAGACCTCATTGCTGTCTACAACTACCTGAAGGGAGATTGTAGCCAAGTGGGGTTCGGTTTCTTCTCCCGGGAAACCAGAAGCAGAGCAAGAGGACACAGACTCCAATTGTGCCAGGGGAGATAGAGGCTGGATATTAGGAGGAAGTTCTTCACAGAAAGAGAGATTGCCCATTGGAAAGGGCTGCCCAGGGAGGTGGTGGAGTCACCTGTTCAATAAAAGCCTGGATGAGGCACTTAGTGCCATGGTCTGGTTGATTGGATAGGGCTGGGTGATAGGTTGGACTGGATGATCGTGGAGGTCTCTTCCAACCTGGTTGATTCTATGATTCTGTGAAATGATATTTGAAATTTCAGTAAATTATAAAAATGATTCCAAATAATCACCACATTCATAAATTAAATAATCAAAGAGGGAAAAGAAAAATACTAATTCATATGACTACATTTCCTGAAGTAATATAATTGTCATAGTTTGTTCATGCACCTTAAGTAATGACATTAGTGATGATCATTTTAATTTTTTATTTTAATTAGCTCACTATCATGCTTTACAACACAAAGCGCTAGCAGCCACAAATATGATCAAAAAACCTGAAGTTGTAAAGCTAATAACAAAGAGTGGCACACCCAGTTCAACATGCATTTAGCTGGTGTAAAGAAATCTTGTCATATCTATTTTAAGGATACATGATCTGGTCTAAATGAGCAGCTTGCAATGTAAGAATGAGAACAAATCAGCTGTGGCTTTTGCTGTACTGTAATTTACAGCTTCTGAGTGTGGAACAGGAATCTGGAATATTATTACAGTATGGTAATAGCAGTCTTTCATGTTGTCATTTTCCCATTTTGTCTTCTCCTTTCCTTCTCTCCCAAGCCTATCTGCCTTTGATGATGAGTTTATAGTTTAAAACTCTATTACTTCAATGAAGTACTCAATGGGTACTCAGAATCACAGACCTTAGAATTCTATGATTCTGTGAGTCTGTGCTTCTACTTCAATGAAGTATTTTTCTGTGGATATTTTTGCTCTTTCGTAACGTGGTTTATTTCCGTGACCTGAAAGGGAAGCTTAACAGTAGCTTCAGTTATTCTGCATAAGGGAGTAACTAGACATAAGAGGAGAGACTAAAGGAAGTTAAGACAGCATAAAACCCATGTTCTCGTACTTATGACAGCATAGAATCATAGAATTGTTAGGGTTGGAAGGGACCTCAAGGATCATCTAGTTCCAACCCCCTTGCCATGGGCAGGGACACCTCACACTAGATCAGGCTGGCCAGAGCCTCATCCAGCCTGGCTGCAAACACCTCCAGGGATGGAACCTCAACCACCTCCCTGGGCAACCTGTTCCAGGGTCTCACCACTCTCATGTGGAAGAACTTCTTCCTCACATCCAGCCTGAATCTCCCCACTTCCAGCTTTGTTCCATTCTCCCCAGTCCTGTCATTGCAACATCAAGAAGGATGCTGGCTGAGTGATTAAGAGCCTTATGGTCTCTTGCCCTTTTGTAGGGAGCTCCGAATACTCTTGTTCTAATTACAAAAATAGGCCCATGCCTAGGTCATGGATGTGAAAGATGATACCCATCTTTGCCATGAGCTTGTTTATTGCCTTATTTGAATAATGAGATGTGAGGTTCTTCAATCAGCTTTTTACTTCATACATGAAGGGAGGAATCTTGTGCAACTGCCAATATATTTTTTGCAGAGAAGTTCAGGAATTTGCACAAGTGGATACAATATATGTTATGGTAATCAGCACTGTGGTATTCTCAGGTTGTGAATGTTCTGTTCCCTGTGATTTGTGCACACAATGCCATATGGCATTATTTTGGCTCTCTACCCACACTACCTTGGATGTAAAGGGAGGGCTCTTTACCTGATGCGCCTTGCATCAAGTCACACTCACAAAATAAACGAATTCTCATCTTTCTTGAACATCCATACATGTTTTTGTAAGCTACATCATGCTTTAATGATAAGTCAAAAACACTTGGTCAGTTAAAGGGAACAGCCAGGTTAGCAGGTGGGCCTTTTTTTCTCTCTAAAATGGAATTTTTCACTCTCCTTTATCATTGATTCTTATTGGTTATTTCATTTTATTTCGTTTATGGCTCTAGAGGTATATTTTCCATACACAACACGTTTTTAAACACGAATGAGATTCTCTGGTTATTTTCCTCCCTATTATTGAATAGCACTTCCAGCACAGTTGGCTACCCAGATACCCTGGTGCCAAGTTGCAGAGGGTATTCTTGTAGCAGTGACAAAAAGCTTGCTGATGGGCTGTGTAGAGTGTTGTTCTGGCAGCAAGGAAGTTGTCTATGTGTCTGTCACTTGGTTAGGCTACAGAAAGCCTAGGTGGTTTGATTCGTTTTTTTTTTTCCCCCTGCCTTTAGAGAACTTTTAAACTTGCACGTGTTTCTGGTGAATTAGTTCATCTGACAGCAAAGTTCTTAGTAGACCCCTCACAAGTGTTACATTTGAGTACCTATATGATGAAAGAGGGAAACAAATCTTCACAGTGCCATACTTGTTTTCCATACAAACCTACATGCTGCCATTACAGCCACCCACATATCATTTGACAACTTACTTACGCATCAAGCATCTTAATGAACCAGGACTAAACACCACAGTGTCCTTGCATAAAGCCACATATTTTAAGTGTTATTCTGATTTTAGTCCTTTCTGGTGATAAAAGATGGGTAGTCTGTGTGGTCTGTAAACAAGAACTCAGGGGCAGGTTCTGTTTTACTGCCTGTATGTCCCATGGTGACAGCGTTCCTTGTTATTGATTAAGTTTAAAAATACAATTAGTAATGTCTGTTGACTACAAAAAGATCAACAAGTCAGTAGATAAATTATCTTGCAGACAAATACAAGCAATTCCTACAGTGTCTAAGAAAGCATATAACTTAAACCTTCCAGACAATTCATGGGTAAAATGCAAACTAGCTGACACTGATGGCTGAAAAAAAAAAAAAAAAAAAAAGAATCATCCTGGTTTACTTCTAATTTTATAACTAAGGGTAAACATGAAACATAAATAGAGATCTAAAAAACAAACATATGAGTTATTGTATTTTAAACCAGAAAACAAAGGCATGAATAGCTATATAAAGATGCAGGAATAATTGAAGTCTTGAGAATGATAACAGATTTGCTATATAAAAGCTCTGCTGAATGATGTAAGTCTAGCCTAAGTAAAAGGAAGTGAATGCTATTTTCATGAAAGTCAATATACAATGGCAGTACTTTAAAAGGGCATAGCAGGCTCTTGATCTTATAAAGGGGAAAAGTGTTTATTTTTGTTCTTTCTGTGTATATAGATGTATTTGCTGATTTGATTATCCATATTGGCAGATGAGGTTAAAATGGACTTTGAAACAGCCTTACATTCTTTAGTAGATTAAGTCACTGTACTGATTTTACATTCACAAAACTGATTTTTTTATTATTTTTAAAAATCACCTCTACAAAAAGAAAACAAAAATCCCAGTGTTGGTAATTAGACAAATAATCAAAAAACTGTAAGTATAATGACTTGGAAGGGATGTTGAAAGGTATTTTAACATTGTAAATTAAGGGGATAGAGAGGAAATTTCAGCTAGAAGTGATGCTTGAGTTAGTTTATTTTCCTTGTGACCAGTGATAGTACTTAAGTCAGCCTTCTAGACTACATGGGTAATACTAAACTAAACTCATCAAATTTGCAACTGTGCCTTTGCCAGAAACATTTTTGAACAGAGCCGACAGCAGAGATTTTCTAGCTTTCATCACTTAGGAGCACAAAGTGAGGCTATTGATCCTAAAATTGCTGGGATTTTCGAAAGAAACTGCTTGTTTGTTCTGCGCTGTTGTCACTGAAGTGGTAAAAGCTTTGTTTGTTTGTTTTGGTTCTTGAATGGCTCTTAATGGATTAAGCTTTCCAGCTTTCACCAAAGCCGAAACTGTTTATTAAAGTATCGAGATATAAACTAACCTCTGTGAATTTTAATGAACTATACGAGGCCCTGCAGTCCTAGTGACCTGCCCATGTGGATCCTTCTGAAGGCTTTGGTGTGTTTACTTTTGCAGCTCACACCATATCGAATTATTTTAGTTTGTTTTGGGGAAAACAAGTCTACATAAAGTTAGGCATTATACTGAAATCAGGACTTTTTCTTTTTTCTTCTCACAGATTTTTCCTAGGTGCTTTAAGTACTTTATCAAATGATAGTCTTTGGAACAGAATATGGCAATAAAATATTTATAGTGTTTTATTTGCACCAGATGTTTAATTATTTATGATATTTACTACAAAGTGACCAAGGGAAAACCTCCATGGTGATTAACCCAAGAGAGGAGGCTTGTTATAAAAATTTACCAATCTAAAAAAGCCAGAGTGGAGATGACAGGAATAATCTAGAGCCTTAAAGATTAACATAAAATATGTTTAAGGAGGAAATTAGATTTGTTGTTTTTCCAATCAGATTTAACCAAGTTTTCAACAGAAACGTTTAAAAACCTATCTCAGAGTAGTATAACAACCTACTGGACATAGAGCTGATGGAGAATATAATTCACCAAATGACTGAAGATGTTCAAGCAGAATCCTTTATTTTCTAAATTTTAACAGGTCCACATTTTTATTGTGCTACCAAGTGTTATTCTTATCAATATGATGAACATGTTACCTTGCTATAGGACCAGGTTTTTATTCATACAGTTAAAAACTCCTCCCAGATTGTTGAGGAATGGCTCAAAGTTCTCAATAAAAATCCAAGAAACATTGAAATCTAATTAGCGTGTTTTTTTCAGGTGGGGATAGCTACTCTTACTAGATATTGGAACACCAGCTGCCATGAAACTTCTTCATTCTGGTCTTTTACAAGACACGTGGAGCCTAAAAAGGACGAATAATAAAAGTGTACTATGAAAGATCTGAATCTCAATATCAGTTGTTATTTATAAGATTTGTATTGCTGTCTAGACACAGCTAGAGCTAGTCTTACATCATGCAACACCCAGAAAATCTCAGTATAAGGAGAAGATAAAATAATCATGCCAAACTGAGGTGAGGTTTCTCTTTATCTGTTTAGTCACTCCTTAGCAACTAGTGTTCTCAAACAGTTATCAATAAATAATGAATACCAATATATGGAAGCTGCATTTGGTTTACACATCCCTATGTCTCACAAAAGTTTGGAATTCTGGAGAAACCCCCTAAAGCACTGTTTTTAACTGGTATTAATTCAGAAAGAAAATCATGAAAGCCTATCATAAGCAAAAGGCCTTTTAAATGAGACTACTTTGGAAGATGAGGATTTAAATTTTTGTAAATGTTACTCTCAAAACAAGCTATCTGATTCCAGTGAGGCAAAACACAAGGACAATTACAGGACTGGGCCCATCATGGGATGTTACAGTTTGATTAGTTCATTTATTTATTCCATCTGTAGAAATTTACTCTATTTTCTTAGTCCATGTCATTGGACTAAGGAAAAAAGGTCAACAACCTTTGTAAAAGATGGTGCTCCAACTTTTTTTTCCCATCACATATTTCTGATCTATTATCTGAGAATATAACTGGAAAATACTATCTTAACACTATTTATGACAGTGAAAAAAGTTTTAAGCACCTATGTATGTTTAAATACCTTTCAATATTTTTTGTTTACCACAATTAGTCGGTACAGATTTTTATCTCACTTACATTCAAAGCACTTTGAGAGAATTGTTTATCAGAGAGCAATCACAGGCTGGCAAATAGAGTAGAATGAGGGAGGAAAGGAGTAGAAATATGATCTGTAGTTCAGGTGAAAGGATATGACCATTCATTTATCTTTCTCTTGTTTCACAGAACCACTGAATGCTGTAGGTTGGAAGAGACCTCCAGAGGTTGTTTTGCCCAAATCTCTTGTGGAGCAGGGTTACCAAGACCTCATTTCTGAGGCACCAGTCCTGATAGCCTTTGAATACCTCCAAGGATGGAAACTCCACAACCTCTTTAGGCAACCTTTGTATGAATTTATTTTTTTTAATACATTTAATATATAAAGATTTCCCTTGATATTATTTTTCTAGAGGAATACTTAGCAATTTACACAATGTTGGGGTTTGTTACCATAATTCAATCAGCCCTCAAACTCAATCAGCCTTGTATGTGAGGTATGACTGTTGTACATGGGTTAAGACTTTGTTGGAAGAGAATTCAATAAATAATTAAGACATTTCTAAAGATTTTGGTTCAGGTATGTAGTATTTGTAGCCTGACTAATTCTTCCATAATATGCATTGATACTTAATTTATGGTTTTTTTTTTTTTTTGTTTGGGTTGGGTTTTTTTTTTGGGGGGGGGTTGTTGTTGTTGTTGTGGGTTGGGGTTTGTTTTGTTTTGTGGGAGTCTTTTTTGGGGGGGGGTTGGTTTTTTGTTTATTTTGTTTTTTTTTCATTCTAGGACACTCTCATAATCATCTGAGAAGAGAAGCCACTTGACTGTCAAAGTCAATAGAAGCTACATGTTGTCCCCTGATAGGATCAATGCTTGTAAACAGACATTCTGGGTGATGCCAGCAGTGTCAGCTGGTATATTGCTAAGAGCACACAGGTGAAGTAAACATGAGTGCAAACAAAGTAAAGTTGCATTTGCATTTTAAGCTGCATTTGTAGTTGAAGTAAAAACCAAAGAGTAAAGAGTCTTTTAATGCTACTTAAAATGTTAGTAATCTTGTTAGCCCAAATTCACAACTGTGCTTAAGGTAAGGTACTTCCCCCTACCAGTACCAAACTGAAGCAGTGCATTTACTTGATAGGAAATTGTCCGAGATACAGGAATGCACTCAATGCTTAAAACTTACTGCAGTAGTTCTAATTCCTGCAACCTCTCCTGTACATGGCAGACATATCACAGGGAGAGGGATATCTAAGTGATGTGTAGGTCTCCCCTATGAAGAGAGACTTGAGATCCCTGGGGCTATTTAGTCTGGAGAAGAGAAGACTGAGAGGGGAATCTCATCAATATCTATAAATATCTGAGGGGTGGGTGTCAAGTGGAGGGGGGCCAAGCTCTTTTTGGAGGTTCACAGTAATAAGACAAGGAACAACAAGTTCAAACTTGAACATAGAAGATTTCACCTCAACATGAGGAGAAACTTCTTTCCAGTGAGGGTGATGGAGCACTGGAACAGGCTGCCCAGAGAGGTTGTGAAGTCTCCTTCTCTGGAGACTTTCCAAACCCATTTGGATGCATTCCTGTGCAGACTACCCTAAGTGATCCTGTTTTGTCAGGGGGGTTGGACCTGATGATCTCTTGAGGTCCCTTCCAGCCTGTGATATACTGTGAGACTGTGATAGGTGCTATTTACACATGCAGTGAGTCAATCTGCTTGTATCTGAGTCTGAGTAAGATTAATTGTGCCTGTTTTCAGATTTGTGTACTGGCACATGCTATGCTCAAAATTATGGAACAGGAGCTTAAGAACAATGAAGACTTTCACTGTGGTTTAGAAGAAAATTGTGATGTCTTGCTCTGTATTTTTAGACACTTAGAAATATTCCTACTTTCAGAGACCTCAGAGTCCTGATGTCTAGAAGCTCAACTAGATTCTAAACTTTTACACTGTTATTAGTGCAAGTGACAGTGAAATCAAACTGGATCAGTTCTGTGACCACTGTAGGGCTCAGCTAAAAGTATCAAACCTGTCTTGATCTTCTTGATCTTGTGCTTTTCTGATCTGCACTATAGGTTGATATGCAACTCCTTGGCATTAGTAGCAGGTGTGATCTACCTCTGTTTATAATTCCCCTTGCAAAACAACTTTTGCTTCACAAAAATCCTATGCATCAAGTATTTTGAATGAAGCTGAAATTAGCAGAGTAAATTATGTAATCATATGTAGGAATTCAGACAACACCAAACCACATGATGTCATACCAAAATCTTCATGTGAAATGTTGGTGTCAAAGCTGAAAAAGTCTTGGTTTTCAGCCTTCAGATAAATTTGCAAGGTGGGAGTTTGTGGCTCTTGAAAACTGAGGAAGGAGTTTGATGGTTGAGGTGAGGAGGACGTTGCCTTTATTATGCATGCCTGCTTTTCTCTTCAGTATTTGAACTGGAAGATGTTGCAGTCTCAGATGTTGTACTGAGGGGTAAATACTGAAGGCTAATACTACTTCTCAGTTGCACAACCTAACACCACATTCATATTTTGGGGGGAGGAAAAAACAACCAACCAACCAAGCAAAACAACAGGGATAGGCCTCTCTTGAAACAGGCTTCCCAGAGCGGTTTATGTGATGAACTGGATTTCAATTTAGCAGGCAAGCAAAGAATCTTTTCTTCAAGGCTGTGTAATGTATTAATAATATCCAGTCAGATATTTGATTGAGTTGTTTCCCCTCTCAAAGGGATGTCAAAGTTCATGTTAGCTCTGTTCATATTTCCCATTGTAACATCTGTCATGCTTGCTGGAAAAAAAAAATCCCTCTATGCCTTCTAGGCTTTTTTGTGGTTTTTAATGTCAAACTTTCCTACCTAAACTATTGCAACCTATCAGGCAGCAGTTTCTTGGCTTATGAGTCTGAAAGTAGTCACAAACTCTCCTTGGTTTACTGCCCTGTTTATGCAAGGGTAGGAATGTTACTTTGGCAAATGAAACACGCAATAATCTTTAGTGTATTTCATTTTCTGAGATAAATTTGAATTAATTATTCTTAGGGACAGCAGAAAACCCAAATGAATAGTTAGTTTCTTAGTTGGTAGAACTTCTGGTTTGTTTTCCTGATAGAACATGTTTCCTGTACTCATGAGACTTGGTTGGAACACGCAGCAGAGACAGACAGACGATGAAAGTAAGAGACCACAGTTTCATCAGCTTGAAGCCAGTTAAGACTGGCTTCAACGTTTCAAATTTTAGTCCTTATAAGCAGAAATCAATGCTGAACCTTTTCTTTTCATCACAGGATTTTAATTTCAGAACTTTCCTTAGGCAGGAAGAGAATGTGGTTGGAGCTGTGCTTCTGTCCATTGACATCTGCAGGGAGGCAAGATCTCATATCACCATCCAGGCACTGGAGAGAGAAGAGCATTCACCTTACCCAGCTTCATGATGTTAGGAAGTCCTCTCATCAGGTTCCAGTGTAGTCAGTGGAGAGTGATAGACTCCTTCAGATGGTGTTTCAGGATACAGAAGTTAGACTTCTGCTCTGAATCTTCACTAAAGGAGTCACTTCCATTCCCTCACCTTCTTTATTTCTGCTAAAGGAGTTTAGGAGAAGGTGAGAAAAGTAAAGGCAGCTTCATAAATGTTATTGTGGTGGGTAGTACAAACATTCTAGACGGACTTGATCTACCATCTCCTGGTACCATGTGTTAAATTTTTACTTAGATCTAAAAGATTGTGAAGAAACTAAAAATCCTTACTCAGCTGTTCACCAGCTTCATCTGAATTAAACACTGTGCAACTCCTAAATAAACCTCATAGACTCATCAGATCTGCAGTCATCTCAGAGTTGAAATTCTAACATTATTTGGTCTGTATGGTGAGAGAATGGGGCATCAAGCTTGCCAGTGCAGTTTCGAAAGACTCTCAGAAGGTTATAAGAGTGAAGTGGCTTCTGGAAGCAATCAGCAAACAGGGAAAGAAAAAAAAGAATCCACATATGGAAAGAAATTGATCAAATGGCAAAGCTTAGGAAACACCATTAGGAGATTTCGCCTTAGAGGAAATCAGTGGAGAAGTAACAGCAACTGTAATTCATGTGGGAACAACGTTGGTCCTGGTACTGACAGCACAAGCAGTAAATGTTGTGAGTTTAATTTACTAGTTTGGTTCTTCAGGGGAGTAAGTGTAGAAATGCTTGTGAGGATATTGTTCATGGTGTCAGGGCACTATGATCATGGCAGCAGCAGTTCCTATCTGTGCTTATATACCTGTGTTGCTTATTGCTTTGTCAGTTTTCTGAAGAAACTAATCAAAATTAACCTGTCATAGATATGCTTTCCTTATGCAACCAGTATAATTTATTGCTGGTGCTCAGCCTATGTATATATTTTTAATTCACTAACCTGAACAGATCAAATGTAGCTTTAATGTATCACTGCATAAGCATAACTATGCAACTCTATTTCAATGTACATATTTAATCATTTCAAATGGCTATTCCTCTGTGACTTTGGCCATTGCTTCCTGTGGTCTGAGGTTAAAGAGTACACGTAAGCTCATAGTTGCCTTTTAATTTTGTGGCCTTGAGCCTTTGACCCAATGTGGTGTTTGGTGTTTGGTAGATTGAGATCAAATGAACTGAGAACTTGTACCTAATGCTCAGACCTTGATCTTCAATATGTAAAATTAATTGGCTACCAGCTATCATATTCTTATGACCAGACAATATCTCCTAAGTAGAATGAGCAGGAAGAAAAGTAAAACACATTTTATAAGTGCTTATCTGTGCCTAACAGGTTCCTTTTCTATTGCATAGTTTCCTTTTGTACATTATTATTTTTTTTTCATTCCAATAGGTTATTTCTTTGACTTTCAATCAATTGCAATAAAATTTGATTGCATACATTGGCTTTCAGAAAACAATTATAGGTCACCCTAGGCTCCTCAAGTCGTTTGTTCTTCATCATGGAGAACGACAGTTTAAGGACTTGTTTCTGCCAAGTTCTTTTTCATCTCCCTCCCCCCTCCCCCCACTCCAGTTCCAATTTTCACCCTCCCCAAGTATTTTCACAGCAAAGTAAAAACATCAGGATATAATATAAAATAAAAATAGAAGTGATATAAAGGTTGCATTTTATAGCTGTATTTGAGTACATTTCAAATGAATGTTTGTTAAACAGGGGGAAAAATCAGACTAGCATTGTCATGATTCTAAGAGAATTAGGTGATGCGGGAACAGGAAGAATCTGAGTAGCTTGCATTTAATTAGCACTTACTGGTACAAAATAAATTAGACAGATTTGTCTTGTTTTATGAGCAAGATCCTGTTTTTCTATTTCGTTTTCTTTGTGCTTTTGGTAAGGACAGATCTGGCTCTTTGGATACTAAATAGGCAACTAATTCAATTGGTGCTTTCTCCTAGGGTCTGCTTGCAAACCAGTGCCAGGCTCACAGGCTCTTTGTGTACTGCCCTCCCTGCATGTGTCTGTACTCCCCTGGCTAGTCAGTTTTTTTGTCTCTGATGGTTAATAAGCTTTGAGCCTAGTAGTCAAATGTGGTGGGAACGGGGACAAGACGAGGGTCCTTAGTGAAGGTGTTTGTTGTTAAATAGAACAATTCAGCTGTCTCTTTAGAAAACTTGACAAAAGGAAATGCTCCCTGCTGAAAATTTTCTTAGCCTGTTGCACAAAAGATGAAGTTTGTTTAAGAAATTGCTGCTAAAGAAAGCGTCAACCCATTAAGGTAATTATATGGAACCTGTGCCGTATAACAGCTTAATTGATGTTAATGTTTGTCTAATTGGTGATTGGGAGAGTGCAAAGGACTAAAGGTCTTCATAGCACTTTCAGTCATGGCTCTGAAAGGGGTTCTTCTGGTTTTCACAGTTATAACAATGCCTGCGCGTCTTTCTCAGATTACGCCTTGTTTTCAGCCCCTTACAGCATTCTGCTCCACTACTTAAAGCGTAAAATAAGGGTGAAGAGCCATTGTCTAATGCAGCCTTTTTCAAAGAGTGTTTCTGACAGGGATTGTTCTAGGAATCAGGCAGGAGAGAAGGGAGTGCGAGAGGTGAAAGCCACTATCACCCACTTGTGTCACATCCCCAATGAGCGGCAAGAGCCGCCTAATTGCTGCGTGAGGTTTTTTTTCTTTTTTTTGTTTTTTCTTTTTTTTTTTTACCTCCGAACGCCCATTCTCTTAAACGAGATCCTTGCGCCAGTGCCACATGTTCCTGTGGAATCTATCAAACAAAACAAAACAAAACAAACACCCCCCCCCCAAAAAAAAAAAAACACAACCACCCCAACCTCGCTGACGTTTTTAAAAATTGGCATAAAATGAACTGCTACGAAAACTTACATAACTTGAGGAGAAGAAAAAAAGAAAAATAAAGAAAAGGAAAAGAAAAAAAAGAAAAGGAAAAGAAAAAAGGAAATTAAAAGAAAAAAGAAAAGGAAAAGGAAAAGAAAAATAAAGAAAAGGAAAAGAAAAATAAAGAAAAAGAAAAGAAAAAAGAGGGCGGGAAAAAAGAAGAAAAGAAAAGCAAAAGGAAAAAAACCCAAACCCAAACCCCACAAAACTCCCCCAAATCCCTCAAACAACAAACAACAACAACAAAAAAAGCAACCAAACGCACAAGCCCTAAACAAAACCCAGCAAATCTAGGCACACTAATGCCGAGCATGTGTGTTTGTGTGTTTCAGATTGCATACTCTGGTATGCTCACAATTCTGATATGACATAAATAGCAAATGATTATGCAGAAAAACAGTGGGTGTAAACTGCCTATTAAAAGAGAACTCGCTTGTAACCTGCTTCTCCTACCTCGTTCTTCCAGACAAAATGTCATGTTACCAAGCCAGTGGCAGTCCCTGTTGTGGAGTTCAAAGGCTTTCCTTATTTTGCCTATTCAGATTAAATGAGAAAGTGAAGCACCTAGTAAAGTCCCTTCTCTTTGCTTTTCTTGTTGTTTGCATGCACATAGACGCACACTTGATAATTTCCTCCCTTCCTAACCCCAGGGTCTCAGTCGCAGGCTACCCTGTTTTAATATTTTACATTCCTACATTTTTTAAGAGCACTGTTTTTATATTTGTTCCCTTCTTTTCTCAACGCTAGCACTGAGTATATTCATCCACTGTCCTAATGAGGAAATGACGACTTTTATCAACCTTATTAAACACACACCCAGAAGATACCCATTTTAATAAGAGGCCAATTACTAAGTGTGTCTTCAGTTAGAAGGAACGTAGCTTTTACCTTGTTCTTTGGCTCTCCATGTCTCTAATTAATTGAATCTTGAAATCGTCGGACTTTCAGCTTAAGACTGAAGAAGGGAACTTAACAACACTGCCTATTCCTTTATGTCTAGAAAGGGCTATAAAAAAAAACTCCAAAAAACAAAAACCCACCACCAACAAAAAAGCCAACAAAAAACCCAACACCTGTAATGCTAAAAGACTCAGGCTTTTGTCTGTTTCTAATATTACTTTTCTGCCTAATTGCCATCACTGCCACGTACATTAGGCCCTTTTTCAGCAGGGTTAAAACAGGGCCAGTGATGAATGGAAAACTGATTGTACTGCTGTCAAACTTGAATGTGAGGCTTATTCTGGAGATAGAAGTATGAGGAAAAGGACAGAGAATTGCACTTCATTAAAGCTCTACCAAGCTGATTGGAGTGGAGGAGGTAATTGAGATTTAAAGTGGCATTCCCATCACACTGTCCCTTTTTCAACTTAACAACTGTCATTCAAGCCACATAGGGCAACAATTGGCCAGATTTCCCAGCTCTTCTGAGTAATAAAACAGACACTCACCTTCTGGCTATTCGTTTTACTTACTTTGTTCTAATTTCCAATTCATGTGTCATTAGTGAACGAAGATTGACAAGAAATAGCTTTGACCTCACAGATTTGACCTTCAACCTCAGAGACCCAACTCTAGACTGAACATAGGTTGGAATATGCTAAGAAACACCTTTCCTTTGCACAAGAATGAATGGCAGTTTTTTTCAACGTTGTACCACCCCCTGCTTGCCACTACATTTAGACTATGAGACATGTCAACTGCCTGTCACCATTACAATAGACACAGCAAACCAGAATTTTACCCAAATCCGAGGGGAACTTCCTGAACAAAGAGTAAATTTTGCTGCACAGATTTTGGAGACCTCCAATTTGTGCAGGCATAATGAATGCAGCCTACAGACAAATAGGTAGTTGTTAATTATCCCAGCAATTTCTTTTTTTTTCTTTTTTTTTTTTTTAAATGTGCTAACAACACAGCGTGCTAAGCCCTCATATCTTACACTGTTACCTGATGATCTCATCACATTTGAAAAGACAGTAATCTGAAGGAAGGCATTATTATTGCAAGTGTTCATGACAATAAGTTACATCAGAATAGTCCTTATTTTTTAAAATTTATTTGTTTTTTAAAATAATTTAATAACGTGTGCTAGACCAAAGCCAGATTCTACTGCACCTTTCACAGTGGACTGGAGTTATCTACCTATATAATACTCGTTTTGGAGTAACTTAATCTTTGTATTTTCTTTACACAATTATCCTGAGGCTTGTGTATACTAATTTAGTGTCATATTACTTATCAGAGCATGTTGTGGATGAATAATAACCACAGGGCAAGACCTATGACCTTAATAAGAACCGTCAACGAATTTTAGAGTAATTTGTGCCTTTTGCATAGAGGTCTTTTAGAGCTCTACAGTTCTGAACAGAAACTTGATCCCAGTAAGCCTATTGTATTTAGAACATTGTTTTTGTTCCTTCATATTTAGTGAATAAATATTTGGATGGTCCTGGTATTAAGCACCAATAAACACAACAATTGAGTACATCAATTCATTGTTGTCAGGTGTTTAAGAAGTTTGTTGTGAACTGTTCTGTTTTTTTGTTTTGTTTTGTTTTGTTTTTTGAGTTTGCATTTGTTTTGGGTGGGGGTTTTTTTGTTTGTTTGTTTGGTTTTTTTTGTTGGTTGGGTGGTTTTGTTTTGTTTCATTTTCTCAGATGAAACATTTTGAAAACACAGGCAGGCTTCCTTACTGCACTGACTTTGCTTTAATGAGATGTGCAGTCATTTCTTTTTTCTTTTTTTTTATTCCTTTTATTTTTTTCCCCTATGCAATATTCATTCTTCTATGCATAAAGAAAACAACATGGGCAAGTTACTGCATTGACTTCACTCTAATGGGAGACACAGTCATTTTGTTTTCTTCTATAATATTCTTTCGCCTATTATAAAATATATTTGCATAGCTCATTGTGCTGCTCTGTGTTTTCTGAATTCCCCATTCATATTGCTGAAGAAAAAGAGAATAAAATGTACTCTATTTTCTAACAGAAGGAGGTATAAACTTTTGTGAAGTCTCACAGTTGTCACCACGTCATTTATAAACACTGTTACAATCCTTTACCTTCCTAAAATTTAAATACAATTCAAAGAGCTGGCTTCTGTTGAAAGGATACCATTAGCATATAAATACAACAGAATCATTTTGGAGTAGCATGCATATCCAGAGTATGACATGGTAAAGAATTTACTCATAATTATAAAACCCATGTACTCTATTGAGAGTATAGTACTGCTCTTTGTTGAAACCACGTTGCAATTGTGCTTTTGTGTTGATGAAAATAAATTACCTTACCATCACTCTGCTTTGTTTGTCAACTTAATTATTACACAGTTAAAATATTGCCTTGCATGAGTCAGAACAGAGTATTTTTTTCCTTTTATATAGTTTCCTTTTCCCAGGGGTAAATTTTAATGCCCTGAAAGGTCAACAGAGGTCAGGACTTCTTGACTATATCTCAACAGTGCATTTCTGCTCATCAAAAGAAATAAGCCCCTGACCACTAGTAGCTGCTGTGGGGATTTCTTTTATCCTGCACCTGTGACAATTACCCTGTGTTAGTGAAGCTAACAGGAGTCAGGTTGTAGGTTAAGGGTCAGGGCACTGTCAAGAGGAAGTTATTCTTCAGTCCACTAAATCTGTTATCATTTTCATCTAATGTGACATCCATCTGTCAATCAGGGAATTTAGGCAATTGTCTTATTCTAAGTGCTGCACTTTATGTCTCAACCAGCTCACATTTTACTGCTTTTCCTATAATTACATTTTTCTACCTCAGAAAACCCATCTGCAAAATAAACAGGGAAAAATCTTACTTAATCATTTGGAAGATCCTGGCTTTTTTATGCTAAAAGCTGCTTCAGTTACAAATTTGAGTGATTTCTCTGCAAAGTTTTTATATTTATTTTATTTTCATCATTGTGGCTTTTTAGCACACAGAAAGAGATCAAAGCTCCTGTAGCTATACAGATATAAAAATAAGTTTTCATGTAAAACTGCCAGATGATTGCCAGTCAGAAGGGGTATGCCTCATACCCTTTAGACGTAGTATTTCTCAAACACCATGAAAACGGTGTTGTTATGAATAGATAAGTACAACAGGGATTATGAATGACAAGAGTAAGTTTTTATAATGGACTTTAGAGGAATTAGAAGCTAGCATACAGTTGAATTGACTACAAATGAGCAAAGACTCTGAGTAACTCCATGTATAGCACCACACAATGAAGTTCCAAACTCTGGCAATTCTAAACCAGCACTGCTCTTAAAAATGTGCCTCATTTCAGGTATGTGAACAATGCCAACCAGTTACCAAAATGTTTTATATAGATGGGAAGGCAGATAAAACCTAGGTGTAAAGGTAAATGTTCCACTGAACATGGGTGAGACTGCTCATATGCTTCAATTTATACACACATTTAATTGCTTTAATGAACAAGAATCTAAATACTTTGCCAAGCATAAGAATCGTGGTGTGGTTTTATGATGCAGTTGAGCCAATCTAACAGCTTGTTACCACTGAAAAGGATGGTCCTGTTCCCCTTATTTCCTCCCCCTGCCTTCCCACCCCGAATTAGTTTTCTGCTGGGTTAGCAAATTTAATTGCCTCACCAAGTGGTTAGGCAAGCATGCAAGCCAGTGTAGAGACAGTGACAAGAGTATGTGGCTAGAGAGCAAGTTATTGGCAAGCCGTTACACAGATCCGGTCATATAATTAAACTGTAGTTTCTCCTCTGCACTTTTGCTAAAATTCCTCATTTTAAAAATTAACTTCAAAGATTTGCAGTTATCCCCATCAAACTCTCCAGGAAATTATAGTTGCTGCTATAATTTCACTGATAGCAAAGGTGGTAGATATGAGATGCTCACATCTTGCAAATTCTAGAGCAGAGCTTATCTCAGTACAGGAGCAATAATATTGATAGTAATTGCCTTTTGATGTAGTTTGTTAGCAGTGGTTGAAAGAAAGCTAGGATCTTTACTCCTGTATTGCAAATGGGGGAACTGAGGCACTGGAAGGGGAAAACATCCACTGTGGAAAGTCATTCTCAGCAATACAGAAGGACTATAGTATCCTTAAATCCTTTCTAAAGAGTTTATTCTCTAGCCTATAGTATTCTTCCTATCAACTTTCAGCTCTGGTTTGTATATTATTAGTGTCAAATATGTAATTGCTCCAGAGAAAGTGGAGTTCCTTGCAACATCCATGAATACTTGCACTCTTCTACTATTATCAGCATGGTTTCCTGTAGTCCACACTTTGTGAGCTTTCTGTTTAAGGAGTCCTCTGCAGTTAATCGAGCTCATTTTTTTTTTCCTAAATAAGATTTACTCGTTTCCATTTAATTTCTTCAGGAATGAGTTAAATGTGTTTTCCTTCCTGCCACATCCCCATCTTTACCTCTTCCTGATTTCTGGTTTTCATCATAAACATCATAAGGTTTTCAATTCAGTCTATACATTTTCCCCCCCCCCTTTCTTTTTACTTGCCTGTTGCGATGCTTGAAAGTTACCACATCACATTCAACTTCATAGCACTTGTTTTTTATGAAACCTAGCTTCACCCAGCCATTTGATTCTGTTTCTTGAAAAAGCCAGTGACTGCAGATTCCATTGCAGTCCCAGAAGGGAAACACACACAACAAAATATTGATACAAGAGAGAAGCTGTGAAAAGCTGGGTGCAGAGAGTTGTAGTTATCGCAGTTCTGACATGATGGTCAGACTTTGCTGGGTCATATACCTGGATGTGGATTAAACACTTCCCATTTCCTCAGTATAGATATGACTGTCAAGGTAAATAATAGTTGTCAAATTACATGTCTATGTGCATTTTGCCACAAAATGATTCTCAAGTGATTCTCCCCCTCTACTCCGCTCTGGTGAGACCCCACCTGGAGTACTGTGTCTAGTTCTGGAGCCCTTATTATAGGAAAGATCAGGACATGCTGGAAGGTGTCCAGAGAAGGGCCATGAGGATGATCAGAGGGCTGGAGCTCCTCTGCTACGGGGACAGACTGAGAGAGTGGGGGCTGTTCAGTCTGGAGAAGAGAAGGCTCTGAGGAGACCTTCTTGTGGCCTTCCAGTATCTGAAGGGGGCTCCAAGAAAGCTGGGGAGGGACTTTTTAGGCTGTCAGGTAGTGATAGGACTAGGGGGAATGAAAAACAATAGGAATGGATAGATTCAGACTGGATGTTAGGAAGAAGTTTTTCACCATGGTGGTGGTGAGACGCTGGAACAGGTTGCCAAGGGAGGTGGTAGAAGCCTCATCCCTGGAGGTTTTTAAGGCCAGGTTGGATGTGGCTCTGAGCAACCTCATCTAGTGTGAGGTGTCCCTGCCCACGGCAGTGGGGTTGGAACTGGCTGATCCTTGAGGTCCCTTCCAACCCTAACAATTCTATGATTCTATGACTCTTCAGTTAAGAAACAGGAACTCTAATGGCAGGGGGAATGGTAAGGTCTCAGTACCTAAGCGTGGCTGAACAGCTGGCTTGAAGCTGTTCCACTACAGTCTGGTCATCTCCTCACTTCATAACACTACATGTTCATAACCACTTGCTGGTTTGAGTTAACCATGTATGTCCCCTGTCCCCAGTATTTGACATGCTGATACAGGATCTATGGCTGAATAATGGGGGACTTTTAGGTGCCATGTAGAGCATGAAACTGTGTGTTGTGAAGCTGTAATAGCGTTAAAAAAAAAAAAAAAAAACAACCCAAATAATGACAAACTGCAGTTTCCATATTTTAGGCCACAGGAAGAGCTATCCTAGAAATGTCTTATTTCATACTTGGTTAACTGGTGGTCGTATTCAGTGGAACATTTCAGAAGAAATAAGTCTAATGTTGCATAAGAGAAGTCTGGTAATAATAACAGTCATCTCTCTTAACACTGTGTTCTGTTTATGGAAAAGCATTTTACAGTTTTGGTACTCAGCTACATGTACTACCTAAGTGCAAATAAAGTTACACTTCCTTTGTGTCTTTGGATGGTAATAGTTTTCCACTAGATTTCCATGAAATCTCAGTATTTATGTCTCTTGATACAGCTCCTTTGGAAATCAGTAAATTCTGTAGAGAAGCCATTAAAGCAGAGCTGCATTGAGCAAATCCAGCTAGGCAAATAGAATAATTTCCTGTGCTGAGGCAGAAGCACAGTGTATATTAAAGAGGGAAGAATATCAATTATTTTGGTTTTGTGGGTTTTGATTACCTGTAATTTGAGTTCAAGTATGTTTGACCTTTCAAATAGCAAGGAGAAAGGCTGACAATTAGCAAGGAAAGTACATCGGTTTCACTGCCCAAGTTCTGCACATTCACAGAAAATTATTCGGAATATTTTCAGAATTTAAGTAGAGAAATGGTTCCTGTAAAAGGAAAGTATGCAATTCACAGTGATCTAGAAAGAATGTGTTCTCCCAGGTTTTCAATACAGGAACTTTCTTGTTCATTTGAGTCAATCACTGGGGCAAGAGGACTAAAACTAGTTTTCAGAAGGCAATTAGAGGCAGCTGTTAAAGTCAAGCTGTTGGTAATCTCTCTGCTGTTACATTACAGAATATAAAGACAGACAGAGAAGGCATGATGAGATTCTGTTACTTATTTAAGCAACCTATGAAGCCTGCTATTGTAAAATCTTCTGGTTTAGTCTTAAGAATAGAAGGGAACAGAACATTTCCGTTGGAGGGGACCTGCAGTGATCACCCAGTCCAACTGCCCGACCACTTCAGGGCTCATCAGAAGTTAAAGCATGGTATTAATGGCATTGTCTAGATGCCCCTTAAACACTGAGAGGCCTGGAGCATTGAACACCACTCTAGGAAGCTTGTTCCAGTGTTTGACCACCCTCTCAGTAGATAAGGGCTTCCTCATGTCCAGCCCGAAGCTCCCCTGGCACAGCCTTGAACCATTCCCATGAGTTCTATGACTGGATACTTGGAAGAAGAGACTACCACCTCCTGCTTCACTTCTCCTCCTCAGGAACCTGTAAAGGGCAATGAGGTCACTCCTTAGCCTCCTTTTCTCCAAACTAGACAAACCTGGAGTCCTCAGATACTCCTCACAGGATGTGCCTTCCAGCCCTTTCACCAGCTTTTTTTGACCTCTTTTTCTGTTTTAAGATGTGATAATTTAGGTGCAACAAAATAATCACAACAGCTTAACTAATATCTGACAAAAGCCCACTAATCTGCTACCATGGTTATTGTTTCTGTTTGCAAGTTCAAAATTCTCACACATTTTCTATCTATTTTGTACATTTAATAGGTCTAACTTTAGTAAAAAACTCTGATGTCTGCTAAACTACTTCAAACATGTGACTGAGCTCGTTCAAACTATCTTAACTTTCTGAGCCTGGTACTTGGTGGCTACTGAAGCATAATAGTTTATATACACATAGATAATCTGTTAATTGTGCGTGTATGTAAAGGTGTAACTGAAAAGATCTCTGGTACATCTTAGTGGCTGTGAAGTCATGAAGATAACTTTGCCAGCAGTTTTATGAACTGAGAAAGTCTAAAAGCATGGAACTCATATGAGATCGGTTCAGGAACACAACCTCGTGCTGAACTTTGTCATTTTGAGGTTGTGTATAGATCTAATGATTCCTAAGGCTTGGTGTAAAGTTCTCCTGCTCGTTTTCAGGGTCAGGGGAAAAAAAAATTATGTGTTATGTTTCAAGGCCATATTTTAATTGGCATAGAAGGAATAATTAAAATAGCATTGATTTGGCTTTGTTGTTACCACCTCACTGCCATCTGACAACAGCTTTATAGGCAGCCTTTAGAGGCTGCTGATATCTATTGTGTTTGTGTAACTGAGTGGGGAATATGTGGCTACATTTAGCCATCAGAAACTTCGGGCCCTCTACATTTCCAAGTAATTGTTAGTTTAGCACATTGACTTTTAAAACTCTGTCAATCATGGATATACAGAACCTAGTCCTGGGTTCTATACTAAAAAAAAAAAAACAAACAAAAAAAAAACTTAAAAAGAAGGAAGGTTTCAATGTATAAATTCATCACAGAAGTGGTCTTCATAATTCTACCATCACACAACAATTACTCCCATTTTCTTTGATGTTTTTTACCCTTAGCTGGAATTTGGAAGTCCTTTAAAGCAGAGAATGTGTCTTTAGTTCACTAATAGTGCATTGTCTAGAGTCCCTAGACATTGATAGCAAGAACTAAAAGTTGTAATTATCTCTGGCATAAACAGATAATATTTATTGTCCTATATTTGTCTGCAGAGAGTGAATTTCAAATGGGATAGAAAGTGTTAGGGTACACTTTAACGATTATCTTTATAACAAATAGTATGAGGTTGGAGTTCCGAGAAGGGAGGCTAAATAGTCAGAAAACAGCAGAAATTGCACCAGGGCTTTGAAACTGCTGAATCTTCAATGTTTTGTGATTACAGGTTCTCATCAGCCCAGCAGAAAACTATTGAATTAGATGGAAATAGGATATGCCATCAGCTGCAAGTAGTCATCTTTTTATTAGCTCTGCAACAATCAATCAGTCACACCACAGTGTGCGATTGTAATGAAATATAGAATCCTTAGAATCCTTTGCACTTTTTTCCTTTCTTTCTTTTTTTTTTTTTTTTTTTTTTGCTAGAAGGAAAATGAAAATTCTTTCGTTTTATGAATCCACACAGCCCTCAGGTAAGCAGAGGACGTTGCAAATAGCATCATGTTCTTTAATTTCTCGAGTTTCTTTAATGCACCAGACTGGAACCTGAAGTCCTCTATTTATTCACAGAATGGTTGTGCAATGTGTCTGATTTTCCTGTCCTGTCACAACCGTGTGCTAGAGGCATGATCCAGGCATATTTCTCCCAATGAAAGTCTCTGTTGAGACTACAAGCAATTACAACAGTCATTATCTATTGTAATGACATCTTTTTAATTTTGCAAACACCCAGCCATTAAAAGAGGACTGAAACAAAAAGCACTGATTTTTTTCAAATGTCTCTTAATGGTGGTCCAGGGGTAAAAAGACCCTGGGGGAAAGGATTTTGAAATTACATGAGAATTAAAGGGTTTCAATTACTTGAAATTTTCATAACTAAGAAATGCACTCCCAGTTCAAACAAGGAGGACTGTGGGCTACTCCAACACAGCTTGAGCAGCTTAAAATTAGGAGCTTCAAGTTGAAAGGTGGTTGGACACCTGGATTTTAGAAATCACAAGGGAAGACTTAGACACCCATAAATCTTATAAGTCTTCTGAGACTTATTATGACAATTCCCTCTTTTTTTGACCTCTGGTGGGAGGAGAGATAAATCTTGTTTCTGTGGCTCAGTAGTCTCCCTGCCAGTATGACATCTTCAATTTAGGTATAGGACAAGCACATGGCAATGACTGAAAATCCCTCCTGTTAATTTGGAGTGAACAATAAAACAGCCTAAATCTTCTCTGGTATCCACCAGGTAGGATTCATTTCACTTCCCTTTAGCTGTGTTCAATGTGCATTTTATGCCAGTTATTTAGGCTCTTTCTGTAACAAATGGATAAAAACATTATTCCAAAGAACAAGTCATTCACCTGTCTTAGATCCTGCATGAGGAAATACTGAATTGTTCTCTAGAGATCTGGGGCCCTGCATTTCTGTAGAGGGAAAGCTGACAAATTGCTTAGACAGTTTAAAGTTAACTGAGATGAATCCTGCCCATCACTCCTGACACATGCCCTCTAAAAGATAAATTTCCACTCCTTGAGCTCAGTAGGATTCAAGCATCTAAATATTTTTTTAGAATTTTGTTATTCATCTTAAAACCCACTAACTCTTTATTTGTATGAACAGTTGTACTTTTTTTTTTTCCTTTTTATCTCACAAAAGCACTACAAATTTAAATGCAGTAAACATTGTGAAGCAGACAGTAATCATTGCAGCTGAGGTCAGGTACCTTGCGTCTAAATAACTGATATTTGGAAGCAATAAAAACAAAATTATATCTTTTAGTAATTTGTGAATAATACAAATAGGTTGGGCTTGGTTAGCAGTTTCATAAATCAAACCTGTGTGCCTTTGAAATAGTTGATCTCTTTCAAGTCTGAGCAACAGCTATTTTCATGTCATGGTAAGGAGTCTGTGTCAGTATAGACGTTTTTTGAGCTGCAATGATTTTCATCTAAGGATGACTCTTTCTGTGACTCTTAAGTGAAGGCATTTATGCTGAGATGATAGATATATGTTAAACATTTACTTCTAGTCAGTGTGCTACTTTTTACTAATGAATCAATGCTCAACAATTGACTCGTGAGTGCACTGACAGAAATAGTTTCCACCTATACAAAGATGTCACTTAAAAGTAAAAGTTCCTTTTAAGTCAAAATTTCCTTTATTGTCCCAGTTATTTTTGCTGGGGGGTCAAAGTTGGTGTCATCCTCATCCAAGGAAAGTGTTTTTTTCGTTGTAAATCTGAATAGAATACTGAATAGAAACGTGCATGCTAGTCAGGAACTCTTGTTTCTCATGAGTCCAGAGACACAAGCTCAATGTTTGGTTGTAAAGGTTTACACTCCCTTTTCTCCTCTCTTTGCCATCCTTTACTCCTCTGTTAATTAGCATTTTCAATGGAATCACAGTAACTCTTCTTAAGAGACACTTATAATTTGTTTTGGCTGGTCAATCACTGGAAGACTGTTAAATAAGAAAACCTGAACTTGGGTCCTCTGTGTACCAAGTGAGTTGCTTGAGATGCAGCTTGTCAGCCTTCTTCCTTTTCATAGCCACTTTGCAAAGATTTTGGTTTGTTCCTAAGGCATGAGAAAAATCACTGAAATCTCATAAAATTTCATGGGACATAAAATGAAATTATGACTAGCTTTAATGCTAATTAATACAAATCATTAAATACTAATAATTCAAGTCATTAAATACTAGGGGATTAGTTTTGCATTTGATAACTTTCACAATTGTCACAATGTTATCCTCAAATCACCCATGAAAACAAACAGTACTTTCTGTAGCCATTTGTAATATGTTATTTTGATGTGTTGAATCAAGATTATTGTTCATTAGGGAAGAGAAATGCTAATTTGAAGGCTGTCTGCTCCTGAGTAACAGTGTCTCTAGGAGACACCTGCAAAGCACTTCAAACATTATTCCACAACATGTGCAAGTTCTGTTCTGAATTTAGGTATGAATATACCTAGGGTATCATTTAGTCAATGAAGATCTACACACATTACATCTCATCTGAACTCAGTTAATTTAAAAGAGGACCAGTAAATTCCCTACACAAAAGGAGATACTTTCCATATTTCGAGCTTTCCTAAATTTCACTTCAGTTACAAAGCAGAAAATATAGTTCCATTTTGAAATAAATGGAGCATTGTTAGTTTAAAAAGAAAAAAAATATTCAAAATTTCATGGGTTTTGTCTCTATCTTGGCTGAACCCTTTTATAAAGTTCTGTACATTGTCTTCATAATCCTACTGGAATTCCACTGCTACTGCATTTACAACCATAGAACGCTTGCAGAATTCCAAAAGGTCTATTTTCTTCCATATAATGTAGCAAAAAGAAATCTTGCCTGAATACAAAACATATCTGTTTTGATTATGCAAACTGTTGTGTGTAATTTTGCATCTTCTTTTTATATCATCATGTCCATTGAATCCATTTTAAAGGGAAATCATTTTCTAGACTAAAATGTTATCCTAAGAGCAGTTCCACTTTTGCTGACATGATTATGATTAGGAAATGTAGATCACTGCACATGAATACATTAGAGAAGAATTTTTCTGATCTAACTCTACAAGAGAACAAAATATACCACAAATAAATAATCAAGCAGCTTTTATAAGTTTAAAAATAAGTCATGTATTGCAAAGTTAAAAAAAAAAATCCAAAAAACAAATAACAAAAAAATAGCCAGTTTGATCTGAAAAATAACGTATCTAATTTACAGCAGAGAGAATCCAGCCACATTGGGGGTTTTTTTAATTGGATAGTAGAAGTGCTAAGGTGACAGGACTGAGAACAGGTAAATCATCTAGGAATAGAAATGCTCTAAGACAGAAAGCCAGCTGGTGTAGTGCTTCCTTTGTGTCAGTGATCCATGTTGCATTCTGTAATAGGGACTGTTCAGACAGTCTGTTGCACAGCTGTTCTCCCTTAGAAACAAACAGCCAGGTCTGTTAGTGGTATCACTCTGCAGGTATTATAATGACAGTAGGGGTGGTTTGGGGTTTTTTGTTGTTGTTTTGGGATTTTTTTTATCTTCCTTGAAAGTGATAGTCATCTTATTGAGGAGGAGAAGCTTCACAGGTGTACAAACTGGAGCTGTTTTATGCTGCGATCCATGTTGGATTAAGTATTTATAATATAGTTGTGGAGAGGAACTGCTGGGGGCTGCCTATATTTTGTATATTTATATTGCTAAGATTCTGATATATAGGATTATTTGGGGGATGAATGTTATCTAATATTAGAAATAATTCATAAAATGCCTGTGTCTTCATAACTTTGTCTGAAAAGATTCATTTTCAAAGCCCAGCTTTGGTTTTTGCTCCACTTACTGCTGCAGTAGTAGAAGGAGATCAGGAATTCCCCAAAGACACACTATAATGGTTTTCAAACTCACCAAGCATATCCAGAAGGTGCAACTAGAATAAGTCTGCTTTCTGATTCCTCCTATGTGTAAGACCACTCTGGATCACGGACAGCCAGCTATTAGAGAAGATTTAGCCCAGCAGTCCAAATCTTTTAAGGAATATTGGCAATGTTCTATGCTCTAAACACTGTAAAGTTATTTTCCTCCAAAGCATAGAATCGAATCGTAAAGGATCATAAATATTTTTAAAGTCACAAATGAACTATGTCACATCACTAATTAGCTGATTATTTTAAAAACAAACACAAAATTAATTATGCCTGCTAGTGAGAGATTTTTTCCTCCCCCCCCCCCACGTAGTCCGTATGGAAGGAATCTGGAGAAACAAATTGTGATGATATTGAATAATAGTATTCTGGGACTGAGTTCACACTAAAGTAGTCATAGCTGTGTGTAAAATAAAGCTTAACATGGTGTTGAGATTTTGGTCTATACTAGGGATGAAATAGGAGTGTGTTGAATTGAAATACAAGGGGTGATACTGGGTTTTAAATCAGAGAATCACAGAATGTTAGGGGCTGGAAGGGACCTCGAAAGATCATCCAGTCCAAGCCCCCTGCCAGAGCAAGATCACCTAGAGCAGACCACACAGGAACTCATCCAGGTGGGTCTTGAATATCTTCAGAGAGGGAGACTCCACAACCCTCCAAGGCAGCCTGTTCCAGTGTTCTGTCACCCTCACAGTGGAAAAATTTTTCCTCACGTTTTCATGGAACTTCCTATGCCTCAACTTCCACCCATTGTCCCTTGTCCTGTCATTGGGCATCACCGAGCAGAGCCTGACTCCATCTTCTTGGCACTCACCCTTTACACATTTATATACATCAATGAGGTCAAAATGCTCTGGCAGAGCTGTTATTAGGACTGAAAGGAGTTATGGAGTAGTACGTTAGGGATGCTATTCCCACCAGTGACTACCAGAGTTTATCCACAACCTGGCAAAGCTGCTGTTACTGTATTTTTTGTTTTTTATCTCTTGATTACCACATCACTAGTGCAGGCATGACATCTTCAGTGACATCCTTTTGTCTCACCACTTCGGGGCAAAATAAACATGTGACCTTGATGCAGGCTTGTGCCAGAAGCATTGCTCCTTTTATCCTCCTTTATGCTGAGTAAGAGAGGAAATAAAAGTAATAAAGTATAATGGATATGAACTCCAGCACAGGAGGTTTCACCTCCACATGAGGAGGAACTTCTTCACTGTGAGGGTCCCAGAGCACTGGAACAGGCTGCCCAGAGAGGTTGTGGAGTCTCCTTTTCTGGAGACTTTCAAGACCCATCTGGATGCATTCCTGTGTGACCTATGCTGGATTCTATGGTCCTGCTCTGGCTGGGGGGCTGGACTTGACGATCTTCGTAGGTCCCTTCCAACCCCTAATATCCTGTGATCCTGTGAGCTGCCACAATCTAATCTAACTAAATTGGATGGGTTGCAACAAATGAGAATAGTTGTTACTACAAGGTGACACAGGATCACCAGACCTTGCTGACTTGCTACCACTGTAACCCCAGCAGGTATGCCCAACTTGTTGAATGTAATTTTTGAGGGGTAGAATTTATACCTCAGTACAGACTGACATCTGGATCCAAATTTTGGGGCTCAATACTATACACACAGGAAACAAATTCCCGGGAGAAATACCAGATCCAGCAGTTTTGCACTGAAACTGCAAAGCTTTCCTCTCAATTTCCACCTCCTGGTGATATAGGTATCTGTTCCCAGTTCCACTAAGCTACCCTACATATACCTCCAAAACATCTCTAAATCTAGACCTAGGAACCCAAGTGAATGTCAGGACCAAACAATTCAAAATGTGGGATTTACCAGGACTCAGTTATTATTACAGTAAATTTCTCTGCAAACATTTTAATTAAACCAGATTGCTGTTTGTGAAAAAGTTGGAGGCTTTGAAGAATCAGTTCCATGATCAAAATAAACAGCTGTTAGGTACGCCAACATGAAAAGAAGCCCTTTATTCTATTGCAGTTATTAGGATATTTTTTTTTTTTTGGCAGAAACAGGACAACAGGGATACAATATCTCACATGGGGAGTGCTAAATTGTCATTAGACAGATAGGAGAAATCATTACTGCTACTTTCTGAAGGGAGAAACTAGGGACTTAATCCAAAACTAGCTGATGCTTGAAATCTACTGCTGTAATCAGCACTAAGGAAGGAACTTGAGGTACAAAGAGTCAGAGTGACACTGATTGTTTTGCAGATCAACGCCAAACATGTTGTAATACCAGAGAAGTTTTGGAGGGTCATGAAGGAAGGGAAGGAGAGAAGATTGGTGATTCCATTTTAAGCAGTGTTGTTTTAAAAAGAATTAATGTTTTTTTTTCCATTTCCCAAGTTGCCTACAAAAGTAAGAAAGCAAATCAACAAGCAGGTCAAAGGAGAGAGCTAACAGTATGAACTGGTTTCTCTTGGCCATGAAGTTTTAGCAACAAATAAGAGATTATATTTGGAAATAAGATTACTGTGTTTATTGAGTTAGCTTTAAAGCTCCCTGGAAGGAGATAAAGGCTACCACTTTCCTCTCTTAATACTTTGGCAATTGTGTTTAACAACATTTAGATGTTTTCATAGAATGGTTTGGATTGGAAGGGATCTTAAAGATCATTGAGTTCCAGTCCCCCTGCCATGGGCAGGGACATCTTCCACTAGACTGTATTGCTCAAGGTCTCATCCAGCCTGGCCTTGAACACTGCCAGGGAGGAGACATTCATGGCCTCCATGGGAAACCTCTTCCAATGTCTTGCCACCCTCACTGTAAAGAATTTCTTCCTAATCTCCAGTCTAAATCTCCCCTCCTCGAGCTTCAATCTATTCCCTCTTGTCCTATCACTACAAGCCCCTGACAAAAGTCCCTTCCCAGCTTTCTTGTCAGCCCCTTTCAGATACTGGAAGGTCACTGTAAGGTCTCCCTGGAGCCTTCTTCAGATTGAACAGCCCCAACTCTCACAGCCTGTCCCCCATAGGGGAGGTGCTCCAGCCCTCTGATCATCTTCATGGCCTCATCTGGACCCACTCCAACAGTTCTATGTCCTTCTTGTGTTTGGGACATCATAACTGGATGCATTACTCCTGGTGGGGTCTCAGTAGAGCAGAGTAGAGGGGCAGAATCACCTCCCTCATCCTGCTGGTCACACTGCTTTTGATGCAGCTCAGGACACAGTTGGCCTTTTGGACTGCCATCAACCACTGCCAGCTCATGTTGAGTTTTTCATCAACTGACACCCCCAAGTCCTTCTCCAATAATTTCTGAGGATAATTTTGACAGATGATGATATTTTCATTTATTATGCATTTGATTTATCATATATAATGATAAATAGAAAATAAAAAGATATATAAAAATAATCACCTATTAAGTGATTTAATTAGTGCATATATGTAGAAAATGTAATCTGTGATAATTATCTGTAATTATGTTTCCCTTCCAGTCTAAAATAACTTTTTCAGTAGGCAACAGCCCTCTTTTTCACTTTTCACCACCTTTCATAGCCTGATTGCCATTTTTTTTGGCAGGTATGAATTCACCATGTGAACTAGAAGAAGAATGAAGGAGTTAGTAACTGTTTACAGTTATTGATGGACAGAAACACTGAAGAGGAAAATACATTTATATGGAGATCTGAGATGTCTTGCATCATTTACATGTCTCCCATAGGACACTGATAGAATCTTGTGTGCTTAACTCCTAACATGAAGCTGGTTCTCCTGTTCATGTATCTGCTCTCTGATGGAGATGGCAGTATAAATTGAATGAAGGTATAGGAGAAGGATTAACTTTGGCTGGTATTCAGGAGCTTTATGAGGCATATGGGATAATTTCCTGTTAGTAGGGCATTCAGTGGGATAGATCTGTGGGTAAACCATACAGAGAAAAAGCAGTGCCGTGTTGAAGCCTTGCATATATCAGCAGTCAATGAGACAGGCATGTTGAGACCAGATACTTTGCAAAGCATTTCAACAACTACACTGAGAATCTGTACTCAGCACACACTCACACTCTCCATGACTTGAACTCCTCCCTTCTCTGCCCCTTAGGACCCAAGAACACCCCTAACACCAGTTCTTCACTCTAGTTTCTTTCCTGACACAGTTTTTAGATGGTGTCACTCAAGCTGAGGCTTCTCTTCTTTCCACCACTTTCCCTTTTGCACCAGGAAAGTGTGACTGAGACTCCTGCAGAATCATTTTCTGAAGATTTACAACTTTTTCAGAGACCTAAAGGGGGGGGGTTGGGGTGGAGGAAGAGGGGAAATGTTCTCAGAAACATGTCTTCCTGATTACTAATTCTTAGGCACCAGGCAGAGATGATTGATACCACATATAAGCAAATGCAACTCGAAATGTAACCCAGTGGTTTTTATTGATTGGGTTGTCAGGTTTCCAATGTTATCAGAATGTTTTATCTGATGCTAATTGTATTAGTTAATAGTTTATGCTGACAACAGATCTCATCTGTATGATTGCCAAAAAAGTGTTACAGCCTAGCAGTTGGCATCTAAGAAAAACAGGAACCAGGTTTTTTAAGATGCAGGAGAGAAATAAAAACATTTGTAATAAAGAGAGACAATGATCTGCAAAAGTTACAGAAGGGTGTTTCAAACTCACATCCATAAGTCTGGATATAGGATTGAGAGCCATAGTAAACAACACTGCTCCTGATATGATGTCCAGAGGAGAGTGACCAGACCAGTGAGGGGGCTGGAGGGAAAGTTGTGTGAGGAAAGGCTGAGGGAGCTGGGGGTGTTCAGCCTGGGGAAGAGGACACTTAGAGGGGACCTTATCACTTTCTCCAACTACCTAAAAGGAAGTTGTAGTCAGGTGGGGGTCAGGCTCTTCTCCCAGGACAAGAGGGCATGGTATGAAGCCACACCAGGGAAGGTTTAGGTTGGATATTAGGAAGCAGTTCCTCACAAAAAGGCTGATTAGGTACCAGGATGGACTGTCCAGGGAGGTGGTGGAGTCACCGTCCCTGGAGGTGTTTAAGAAAAGCTTGGATGTGGCACTTGGTGGCATGGTTTAGTTGATGTCGTGGTGTTAGGTCATAGGTTGGATTCAGTGATCTCAGAGATCTTTTCCAGCCTCAATAATTCTGTGATTCTGTGATTTAATCATTGTAGAAAAGACTGATACATGAAATTCACACCAAAAACATTGAATGTGCTGTTTTAAAGCATTAATTCTTATTTTTTTGCTTTATTCAAATGTGACATCCTGGGATATCCAGAACCTGAATTCACTAAGGGCTAGAAATCTTTTTTTTTATTACTAGTTTGAACGTCGTCATCGATTATTGATATCCGAATGCTCTTTGCCAACGTGGCTGAAATAATCCATTCTTTCTCCCAATACCTGGCTGAAGAGTTTACTGACAGCATTTATCCTCTCTAACTTTCAATCTGTCAGATGAGACCAACTAGTGAAGTGTTTCAATGCTCTCTCAACAAGATCGGTTCACCAGTCACCATTGGTCCATCCTTCTAAGCCTCTCCTTGCATCTGTTCAGTCTTAATTTACCACATGAAAAATACATCTCCATGTGCAGCGGGATTCCTGTTCACTGCAACTCTCTCTAGCTACTTGGAGGCATTTTTTTTGCTTCTGTGCTATGAATATCCATAAATATAGCTATGTTCTACTGCATATTCTTTTATGTCTAAAATATCAGTTCAGTTCCTTGTAAAATGTCAATAGTGTGCAGCTCGTGTAATTGCATAGCACAGTAAACCACGCACCTTTGTCGTACCGCTCGTTCCTACTTATTGAATGGGTAACTGTCAGGAAACAACGATGCCATCACATTTCAGTTTCAGTGATAAAGGATCTGATTTTATTGTGGCTTTCACTCATCCCCAGATGTCCTCCCTTCCTTGAAAGAGACAAGCCTGGGCGATGCCAGATTAAGATGAAATATCATCATCGCAACATATTAATTCTTCTCCAAAGGATCTTAAAATAGCTTTCTTATGCTTTTGCTGGAACAGTTTGGGGTTTGTTTTATTTTTTTTCATCTTGCTTGAAGGGGGGAGAAGAAAATATGGATATGAAAATCATCACGATCACTTCAAACTGAGTGGTATATCCTCAAAAAATGTGGGCTGCAAATTCAACTGCAGTGGCACAACACAGTGGCACAAACACAACAAATAGATCCTGTCACACTGCAGAAAACCACCTCCTTTTTGGAGGCTGCACCCTTTTTATACATAAGCAACAGGCTGAATGTACATCAGTAATATTTGTAAGGCATATTTATGAGATGCATGCAAATAAGCTAAAAAGGCAAACATCTCATGCACATTTGAATGTTGCAGGCCTGTGTTCTGAAGCAGAGATGTAATTTTTTTACTTTCTTAGAGCTACATCAGCACAAATTTTGCTTGGGAAAAATCTCGGTTGATGTCACTGAAGCTGTTTCCCTCAGTCTAGGATCTGAAAGTAGCTGCTTGCTTTAGCTCAAATGGGAGAGCAGTGTTAGACTAAGAACACATGAAGTATTACAAGGTAACTGAAGAGAAATTTGCAAATCATTTAAAATCCAAGTAGAATAGCAGTGCTATGTATTGTACAGGAAGCTTTCAGGATATAGGGATGTGTCTGTAATTGCATTTTTGTTCTCATGAAAGGGTTTATGAAAAAAGAAAAAAAGAGAAAAGGTTCAAATTGAGATCGCAATACAAAATAAGAGAGGAAAAAAAAATCCCAAACAACAAAAAGAAAGAGGATTTAAAAGTGTTTTTATTAATCCAGTGTTTACACTATCAGTCAAGATGATGGTGAGTTAGCACAATACTTCCTAGGGAGCAGTCAGGCACCAGAAGGCAAGCAGGTAAAACTTGTGTCAAGTCACATAGGCAGAGAAACACTAAGTTCAGTCACTGTAGACTCGTTGTTTCAATGCTGAAGGATGTAAATAGCTTATATGGATTTTAATTTGTGATTTTTTTCCTGCCATATGCAGCACATATAGCACTTATTTATAGTTACAGACTCCTGATTAATTTCAGTAGTTCTGTGTTCTGTCCCTATCTCTCCCTAAAGCATCGCTTATTTTGTTGACATAATAAACAACCTCAGACTTAATCTAAATACAGTTTGGTATTAGTCTAACAATTTTTGTAAGTGAGGAGCTTTTTCTTTTTTCTTTTTTTTTAAAGAAAAATAATTTTCTTCCATTTTAATCACAAACATATTGTAATTTCACACTGTGATGGGTTTTGTTGTTATGTTCAAGGGTTAAGCGTGCTTCCCGATATCTTACTGTGGACTGGGGAGCTCATTTTTTCATGGCATGTTCGGTCCCTCCTGATCTCACTGAGGTTATCCCTTCACTAGCCTATGAAGTTAAAAAAAAGGAAGGCTGAGAAATTGATGGAGTCCAATCTCCCAGTTTAAGCATTTCCCATCGTTCATGGTGTGTGTAACATAAGTTAATTTGCAATTAGCTTCTTGTGGTCAAGTGCAAACACAAGCACTTATTCACAACACCCAAAGGACGCAAAAATGTTGCAAATGTTTATAGAAGACAGAGATGCAATGCAGAAATGGAAGGAAGAAAGCACACTTTCATCTGCTTACACCATGGATGCACGAGATGCATTTCTCAGTCCCTCATTTTTGCTCTCTTTCACTTGCCCACTTCTTCCTGAAAATGGCCCTTTCAGGTCCATGGGGACAGAAACCTCTGTGTGAGAAAGTTGCTGTTTGACTTCCATCAGAGAACATTCTCAGGAACACTCCCAAGGAGCTACCTTCAGAGGTATATTCATGTTCTCAGGCTTGGTTCCTGTGTTACGTGATATTTAACCTCTCACTGCTGCTAAAAGTGGCAGAGAGGAGGAGAGAATTATGAGAGAAAAGGAAAATACTGCTTTTTGCTTTTGAGAGCAGTAACCTGCTATGTCAAGGTAACTGCCTTTGAGATGGAAATCTTGTCCCTTATCACCCTGAGATAGCCACATTTAGGAAAAGCATATTTGCTCTTACACTTGAGTTTTTCAAGTCCTATCATGATTCCAAAGAATTTTAACCAAAACTATAATAGGAATAATTCAATAAAATGGAACATGTAATAATAAACCTAAAAGATGGTAAGAAAAACAATTAGCAAACCGTGAGTGCAGGAGGTGTCTGTGCTCTGAAATCTTACATCAAACCTAGGCATCCAACAAAAACTGAACATTGTATTGTGTGTTTTATTCTCGCTGGTCTGAAGTAGTAGAATGCAAGCAGAGGCACACATTCATCTCAAAAGTTTGACTCAATTCAGATTCATAGGTACATAGAATGGTTTAGATTGGAAGGAACCATAAAGATCATGTAGTTCCAACCCCCATGCCATGGGCAGGGACACCTTCCACTAGACCAGGCTGCTCAAGGTCTCATCCAACCTGGCCTTGAACACCACCAGGGAGGGGACATGCCTGACTTCCCCAGGCAGCCACCTCTGGTGTCTCACCACGCTCACTGTAAAGAATTTCTTCCTAATCTCCAGTCTAAATCTCCCCTCCTCAAGCCTCAATCTATTCTCTCTTGTCCTATCACTACAAGCCCTTATAAGAAGTGCCTTTTCTCATAGCCCCCCTTCAGATATTGGAAAGCTGCTATAAGGTCTCCCTGGAGCTGCCTTCTCTCCAGGCTGAACAGCCCCAACTCTCACAGCCTGTTCCCATAGGACAGGTGTTCCAGTCTTCTGATCATCTTTGTGTCCCTCCTCTGGACCTGCTCCATCATCTCTATGTCCCTCTTATGCTATGGGCACGATAATTGGACACATTAATCCTGGTGGGGTCTCAGTAGAGCAGAGTAGAGGCACAGAATCACCTCTCTCATCGTGCTGGTCACACTGCTTTTGATACAGCCCAGGACACGGAGGCAAGAATGGAGGTAATGATGAAATTATTAAGCATGGATACCCCCATTAAGTATGTAAACCAGCAGAATCTGTTGTATTAATACGAGGTCCATTCTTGCTTCTGTGCTACAGTGCTGACCCTCCCTTGCTCCCACTGAGTTTACCTCTTTTCCATGATTGTCCAGTGTCTCTTGCCTTTCTTCTCACTATAAATAATGTCCTCCCACCTACCCTTCTGTCTGGGCAGGAGATACACATTTCATCAGCTGCTTTCAGCAGAGTGGTTGGTTAAAAGCCCAGCCAGGATGCACACCCTGCTTTTTATAACAGTACACATTGCTGTTAAATAGCTGGCATGCTACAGAAGCTCTTTGCGAGCTGCATGAAGCCCCTGAGCCGTATGTTAGGCAGGTCTGTTCTCCAACTTACTTTTGTTTATTTCTTTGTGTGTCAATGGTAGGATATGGAACTCTTTTCTTGTCTGAAGATATCAATAGACTTCAAAAGCAGAGGGTTTTAAAAGTCGTTATCGCGTTGGTGTGTTAGAATTTATTTTTTAATATAAAGTTTTATGTATGGTAGTTGGTCGCCCCAGAGTAAACAACAGATGTATACACCTATATTATCATTTAGCACTAACATTAGCATTAAGCAATAATAAGAAAACATGTCAGAAACTTGAATGATTAATAAATGTGACAAGAAAATTTTTTTTTTTCACTGCGAGGGTGACGGAACACTGGAACAGGCTGCCCAGGAGGGTTGTGGAGTCTCCCTCTCTGGAGATATTCAAGACCCACCTGGATGTGTTCTTGTGTGATCTGGTATAGGTGATCCTGCTCTGACAGGGGGGTTGGACTGGATGATATTTTGAGGTCCCTTCCAGCCCCTAACATTCTGTGATTCTGTGAAGAAGGAGACTCTCAAAGTTCAGTACTGCTTTCGAAAAATGACTGAAAAAGGCACATACTTCTTTTCAGGACATTCTAAAATGCCCAAATTCCTGGCCATATATATATAGTTGCTACTAAAAATGGGAACTAATTTAGCACCAGTTTGATTTTTTTGTGACTGTTTTCCCCAGACCATGCCTTTCTGTTTACTCTTCTGGAGTAAGCTGGGAATAATAATAATAGAAATAAAAAAGGCTATTCTCACAATATAGTGTCTCAAACTTCCATAAAAGTGTGTAGCTTTAATCCTAAATAAAAAGAAAGGCTTTTTGACACTGGATTTTATTTAAACTGAAAATTTTAAGCCTCACTAATGCTCAAACCTATGTACAGTATTAGCTGTGAAATATTGTCTTGGTTTCATCTGCAATAGAGTTAATTTTCTTCCTAGTAGCTGTAACAGTGCTGTGTTTTGGATTTAAGATGAGAATAATGTTGATAACACACTGATGTTTTAGTTGTTGAGTAGTGCTTACACCAAGTCAAAGGTGTTTCAGCTCCTCATATTGCCCTTGTCAGTGAGGGGGCTGGGGGTGCACAAGAAGCTAGGAGGGGACACAGTCAGAACTGCCCCAAACTGACCAAAGGGATATTCCGTACCTCATGATGCCATAATGAACAATAACGCTGAGGGAAATAGACCCAGGGACTGGCTGGTGGGTTGTAAGCAATGTTGTATTGTGCATCAGTTGCTGTGTGTATTTTTTATCACTACTATCATTTTCCCTTCCTTTTCTGTTCTACTATCCTACCTTTATTTGAACCCATGAGGCCCCACTGAATAATCACCTAGCAGAAAACGAGAAGCAGGATGTCATGTTTATTGATGGGTCCTGTCACATTGTAGGCCAGGGAACTGGTGAGCAATTGCTTGGTTTGTGTATTCTTTTGTCGTTATTTTGCCTTCCTTTCTGTCCTATTATATTGTCTTTATCTCAACCCACAAGATTTACTGTTTTTCTGATTCTCTCCCCCATCTCACTTGGGGGTAGTGAGAGAATGGCTGTTTGATGTTTAGCTGCCTACCAAGTTAAACCACAAACTGATGTACTACATTTGTGAGATAAAGCTTTGGCAGTAGATGGGCTGCAGTGAAGGCTTCTGTAAGAAGATGCCAGAAGCTTCCCCCCAAGTAATGCTGTCTACAACTACCTGAAGGGAGGTTGTAGCCAGGTGGGAGTTGGTCTCTTCTCCCAGGAAACCAGCAGCAGAACGAGGGGACACAGTCTCAAGTTGTGCCAGGGGAGATATAGGCTGGATAGTAGGAGGAAGTTCTTCAGAGAGAGAGATTGCCCATTGGAATGGGCTGCCCAGGGAGGTGGTGGAGTCACCGGCCCTGGAGATGTTCAAGAAAAGTCTGAATGAGGCACTTAGTGCTATGGTCTGGTTGATTGGATAGGGCTGGGTGATAGGTTGGACTGGATGATCGTGGAGGCCTCTTCCAACCTGGCTGATTCTATGATTCTATGAAGTCTGATAGAACCAGTGTTAAACAACTCTAAGACCAACTTACCACTGGCTAAGGCCAAGCCCATCAGCAACAGTGGTAGCACCTCTGTGATAATAAACTTGCACCTTTGCAGCTGGAGAGAGGAGTGAGAATATGTGAGAGAAAAAATTCTGCAGACATCAAGGTCACTGAAGCAGAGTGAGGAGGTGCTCCAGATGTTGAAACAGAGATGTCCTTGCAGCTCATGTTGAAGACCATGATAAGGCAGGCTGTCCCTCTGCATCCCATGGAGGTCAATGGTGGACCAGATATCCACCTACAGCTCATGGAGGACCTCACGCTGGAGCAGGTGTTTGCCTAAAGGAAGCTGTGAACCCATGGAAAGCCAGTGGTGGAACAGACTGCTGGCAGACCCTGTGGACCTGTGGAGAAAGAGGAGCTCACACTGGAGCAGGTTTGCTGGTAGAACTTGTGACCCTGCAGGGGACACATGCTGAAGCAGTCTATTCCTGAAGGACTACACCCTGTGGAGAGACCCACATGCTGGAGCAGTTCGTGGAGAACTACAGTGGAGAAGTTTGTGGAGAGCTGTCTCCTGTGGGAAGGACCCCACACCAAAGCAGAGGAAGAATGTGAGGGTTCATCCCCTTGAGGAGAAAAGAGAGGCAGGAACAACATGGGATGAACTGATCACAACCCCCATTCCCTGTCTCCCTGTGCTGCTGGGTTTGAAAAGGTAGAGAAAGTTTGGAGTCAAGTAAATTCTAGGAAGAAGGGAGGGGTGGGTAGAGGTGATTTTAAGTTTTGGGTTTATTCTGCTATTGGTCAGTAATAAATCAAATTACTCCATAAATTGAGCCTCTTTTGCCTGTGCTGATAACTGATGAGTGATCTTTCCCTGTCCTTACCTCAGCCTATGAACCTTTGGTCTTATTATCTCTCATGTGTCCACTCGAGGAGGGGGATAGAGTTGCTTTGGTGGGCATCCAGCCAGGGTTAATCCATCACATTATCAAACATGAGTTGTAAGCTCTGTTGTAGGAGTAGAATCATTTCAATCTCTCAGTAAAACCCCAGCAAATGTGGGACTCCAGTAAGTAGCAGTACTTAGGGAAAAAGTGAGAGAGCTGAACTGATGTGGATGACTGCAGCACCTTCTAAGAAACCGATGCAGTGACAGAGGACACATCTGTCCATCCCAGGGTATGAAAGGAGACACATATTGAAGCTTAAGGTATTAGTAAAAGGAACTTCTTTTAAAAATAAGAAAAAATTGCCTGGCAGTAGTCTGGTCAGGAGAGAATCAAGGCTAGCATCCATCAGGATGGAAGCAATTTTTTATAGCTAGTTGGAGATGATGAAGCAAGTTCCCTCTATTAACAACATAGTCATGAATACTTATGACCTGAATCGTTCAATTGTATCTATCAATCTTCTAAGCAGCATGATTTAATATCCTTCAACAGGTTTTGGGGGGGCTTTTGTTCTTTGTAATCTCTAATGGAATTGTGATTTTAACTTGACTAGCTGGGCAGGGGTAGCTCAGTGCAGAGGCAACTTGTTTATGGTTGTACAGTTGTAGAGGTGATCACAGGATATTAGAGGTTAGGAGGGACTTACAAAGATCAAGTTCAGCCCCCTGCCAGAGCAGGACCATAGAATCTAGCACAGACCACATGGGAATGCATCCAGATGGGTCTTGAAAGTCTCCAGAGAAGGAGACTCCACAACCTCACTGGGGAGCCTGTTCCAGTGCTCCGTCTCCCTCACTGTAAAGTTCCTCCTCATGTTGAGGTGGAACCTTCTGTGTTGTATTTTCTATCCATTACCCCTTGTCCTATCACAGGGTGCAACTGAGCAGAGCCTGTCCCCTCCCTCTTCACCCCCAGCCCTCAGATATTTATAAACATTTATTAAATCCCCTCTGAATCCTCTTTTCCAGACTAAAAAATGCCAGGTCTCTCAGCCTCTCCTCATAGTGGATAGATAAAATATCATTTCTGATCCAGTGAAAAAGGAAGATTTGGAAAGAAGGAAAAAAATGTAGCATAGGAAAAAGGAATCAACATTAAAAATTCTTTCTCTCTCTGTATACATATAGCTAACATTGGATTTGCTATGTGACAAAGATTACATTGCAGGACTGTAGAGGCATGAAAAAACTGGTCCTGTTGATCACATTGGTGAGATGTTTTCCCCATTATAAGTAAGGAAGAAAGGTTTCTTTTTCACTTTGCAACTAACAACAGAGTAAGAGTAAATCCCTCTTAAGAAAGAAGGAGATAGCAGGGAAACTTAGCTATGGAAAGATGAAAAACACCTTATCAGCAGAGTAAGGTGTTACAAACCTTCTTGACATCTACCTCATATTTGTATTCTTTCTCAGTGACACAAAACAGGGCAAGAATGTGTTGCAGGCAGTTCTTGCACAGTATGAGAAACCTGAGTTCAGAGGATAACCTGTTCATCTGCACACAACATTAATGCCTCTCAAGTTGTCCAAGTGAGGGATGTTTAGAGATAAGACTAAACAGTTACACAAAAACAAATCCTATCACATCTGCTGCTGTCAGCAGAAAACTTGCAGCCTGAAGCATGTACTAGCACCCTTAGAGTAAAGCTGGACCACAGAGATCTGTATCTTCAGTAACTAAACACCTACATTTCATGCTCTAAACCACTCTGTGTATTGTGCAAAATTCTATCATAACTGTATTCCTCACTGGTGGCTTTCCTCTACATGCCAGCTTTCACGTATTCCAGGTTTCTGAAACACAAAAAGGTGTTTAGAATTATATCCTCAGCTGATACCACAGAATCACAGAATTAACCAGGTTGGAAAAGACCTTCAAGATCATCAAGTCCAACCTATCATCCAACACCATCTAATCAACTAAACCATGGCACTAAGTGCCTCATCCTGTCTTATTTTAAACACTTCCAGGGATGATGAATCCACCACCTCCCTGGGCAGGCCATTCCAATGGCAAATCCCTCTGTCTGTGAAGAATTTCTTCCTCACATCCAGCCTAAACCTCCTCTGGCACAGCTTGAGACTGTGTCCTCTCATTTTGTCACTGGGAGATATGCTATATGTCCTACATAAATCCTAGATATTGGATATGGACATTAGGAAGAGGTTCTTGACAATGAAGGTAGTGAAATACTGAAACAGATTGCCCAGGGAGGTGTTAGAGGCCCCATCCCTGAAGACATTCAAGGTCAGATTTGCTGGGGTCCTAAGCAACTTGATCTAGTTAAAGATATTCTTGCTCACTGCAGAGGGGTTGAACAAGATGGCCTTCAAAGGTCCTTTCCAACCCAATGCATTCTATGTTTCTATACTGATAGATGAATTAAATTAAAACTATAATACTTGAGGAATGAGGAACCCAACTATTCTTATCAAATACAATGTGAAGAAGCCATGCTTTAATCTGTCAAGAAGGAGAAAGAATTCTGCGTTGTAAGTAAGTGTCAGAGCTTTTTGGGTTTGGTTTGTGTTTTTGGCACACAGAAGTTGGTACTTCCAACTTCTATGGAAAATACATTCACAGAATTCAGGATCATCCTATTTTCCTGACTACACATTGTATGCAATTTCATAATTAGATTCTAAAGCATTTCAGCTTTGTATTGTTACATTTCAGATCATTTATCCTTCCCTGCTACTATGGAACCAGCTACTTGAATTTGAATCTTGAGAATTCTTTAGACTGGTCATGTTTATGATGTCATTCTACATCAAATACTGGCTATGGTAATACTACTAAGGAGTGAATATGATAGTACCACTAATGAGTAAATAATCATTATTAGCAAATTTAGCCATTTTTGCACAGCTTTTACCCCTTACCAGGAGGATGTGCAGGAAATAATTTAGAAAGTTTCAAGCCAAGGACATGCCACCAAAAGAGAGATGATTTAATGAAATCATCTTTGTTCAGTTGTAATCTGTTGTTAAAATATTTCCCATTAATTGCTCACTTTCCACCCAGAAAAACATGGGTGTTAAACTTCCTGAATTTGAGGCTAAGCCCTATGCAAATTTAGGTTGCTTTACAATTGTGAAGGAAGTTTCTAAGATAACAGAAAGACTTTCAACCTTTGTTTATAGAGCGTGAACAAAGACTACTAATGTCTAGAAAGTCTGAACCTGGACAGACTAGAGATTTGGGAAGAAAGAAACCTCATGAAGTTCAACAAGGACATGTGTAGGATCCTGCACTTAGGGAGGAATAACTCTAGGCACTAGTATAGGTTAGGAGTTGACCTGATGGAAAGCAGCTCTGCAGAGAAGGAACTGGGAGTCCTGGTGGATAACAAGTTAACCATAAGCCTACAGTGTGGCTTGTAGCCAACAAGACCAATGGTATCTTATGATGCATTAAGAAGAGTGTGGTCAGCAGATCCAGGGAGATTTTCCTCTCCTTCTACTCTGCCCTGATGAGGTCATATGATGAGTATTGTGTTGAGTTCTGGACTCCCTAGTTCAAGTTTCTCTTGAATTTAAGGAACAACTTCTTTACTTTGAGGATGCCAGAGCACAGGAACAGGCTGTCCAGAGAGGTTGTGGGATTTCCTTCTCTGGAGGCTGAAAGCTCAGCTGGAAGTGTTCCTGTGCAACCTGATCTAGGCATATCTGCATTAGTAGTGAGGTTGGACTAGCTGATCTCCAGACATTCCTTTCAACCCCTACCATTCTGTGATTCTGACAACATATTTTAAAATAAACTTGTAAAGTAAATTTCAGACTCAGAATGTAAAAAATAGTTTCTTAGGCAGCTCATTCCATTTTTATGTTTCTCAAAATGACCCTTTTCTTAGGACACTATATATATAAAGAGATCTACATAGTTAATTTACATATATCTATGCAGCTAATCCCAAAGAATTTTTGTGTGGTTTTGGCATGACTGTGTGCATTTATTTGAAAAGTTAATTGCAGTCTAAATGTTTATTTGAAGCCAGGGAAGCTACGGAGTTAAAGGAAGTTAAAGGAGAACTGATGGCACTAATAGATGATATAGAGGTAGAGAGAGAGATGATAGAGATGGAGATGGAGATAGAGACAGATGATAGAGATAGAGATAGAGATAGAGATAGAAGTAGAGATATAGAGGTAGAGAGAGAGACAGACATAGAGCTAGAGATAGAGATGATAGAGAGAGAGAGACAGAGGTGGAGATGGAGATGGACATAGAGGTAGGGACTGAGATAGAGGTAGAGGCAGACATAGAGATAGAGACAGAGATAGAGATAGAGATGATAGAGATATAGAGATAGAAATAGAGATAGAGAGATGAGAGAGAGAGAGAGAGATGATAGAGATAGAGATAGAGATAGAGATAGAGATAGAGAGATAGAGATGATAGAGATAGAGATAGAGATAGAGATAGAGATAGAGATAGAGATAGAGATAGAGATAGAGATAGAGAGATAGAGATGAGATAGAGATAGAGATAGAGATAGAGATAGAGATAGAGATAGAGATAGAGATAGAGATAGAGATAGAGATAGAGATAGAGATAGAGATAGAGATAGAGATAGAGATAGAGATAGATGGAGGTGGAGGTGATGGAGATGGAGATAGAGGTAGACATAGAGGTAGACATAGAGATAGAGAGACAAAGATAGATATAGAGAGATAGAGATATGGAGATATAGAGATATATTTTCAAAATACTGATTTCTACTACTAAATATAGATTAGATGTTTTATAATGGAGGGTAAAGTTATACATGACAGGCCTGCTTGGTGAGATGTAAATTAAAGATAGGATAGTATTAAGATGACCTAACTTTAGCAACCTAGAAAATGAATGTATATTCAAAGCTAGGTTATGGCTTTCCTCTGTGATGAATTTAACATCTTCAGAATGCAGCTCACACCTCCTTTCTTTATATAGCTAGGGAAATTGTCCTCTGGAGGTGGTACCTCTTCCACTCACTGCAGGACAAACTTAGGAGGTGTACACAGACAAGATGCCTAATATATCAAATTATTAGAAATAATCCTTATCCTATGGCTTATGTTTTCCACAATAAAATTAGAATAATCTTAACTAATATCTTCCTAGTAGCCCTGTTTAAAGCAGTACAATGATCCACGTGCTTTAGGTTACATAGGTGCCCAAATGTTTCTCTTGACCTTGGTTTAAATCTGTATGCTGTGGGCATCTTTCCTCTTTCAGTTGTAGTTCTGTAAGCTGAAGTTTACCAACCCCAGACTGCTTTCAGTAGCTGCCATCCACTTAGTTTTCCTGGCTGAGCTGCTGCTGAGATTGCTTTCTAGGCTATTAAAATTAAAATGAGCCAGCATAAACCACTGAAATAATAGATCTTTTTTGCCTGCCTGCTTTGCTAACTCAACTCACTTTGAAATAAATTAGGGAGCGATCACACAAGCAATTTAACCAGTGGATCTGGCAAGGCAGTGTTCTCTGTCAAGAGGATGGCAACAAACAGTTGGGGGTTGGCTGGGGATGGTAATCTCTTCAGCTGGTCCTGTGGGAGCAGTAATGCAGAAACAATTACACAAAGCTCCCAACTGTATCTTCTTTTGAAGGACACCATTTGTTTTCATCCAATAGTCTTCAGTCCCCTCATTTACCACCAGAAATAATGCTATGGTTTCCTATTTCTAATGTAAATGTAAGTAAAAGAAAAACCCCAAAGAATATGTGCCACATTTAGACCCATTTGTATTAGGAGTACAGAACTCCAAACTGTAAGGAAATAATCATTTACTTTACAGTCAGAATTTTTTGCTGAACATTTTTTTTCTTGTAGAAACATAATGCCTTAGAAATTCAAAATATCTGCTCTAGTTAGATATTATAGGAGAACTCCTGGAATTGTCATAGGTTTACAGAAAGAAAAGGGGAAAAAATGTTTTACCACTGGGGTTTTTGGGGGATAATAACCTTGGAAGATGATTAAAAAAAAAAAAGAGAGAGAGAGATAAAAAAGTATTAATATAGATCTTTCCAATTCCTTGATTCTAAGATGTTTAAATGCTGCCAACTTATGCATTTCCATGTCTGGCAAACTTGTTCAAAAAAGAGAAAATCTCTACAATTTCTCTGTTTGTAATCTAGCTGTTTGTCCTCACTGTTATTGTTGAGAGAAATCTAATTCTCAGAAATAAAAAGGATATTCTTCTGTTCCAGCTCTTTTCTGCCCTTATAAGTGTCATCTAATCTTGCTGTTCTACGAATCACAGGAATGTGATCTCTGTATGACTTGATCATTTGTGGCTCAAACAGATTTCCTTTAAAACATGTTTGGAAGTTCATAAGACCTCATCTATAAGTTGAGTGGCATGTGCCATTTAGATAATTCACGTTGTAGATATAGTTCACAATTTAGATAATTCACATTTTAGATAATCCACAATTTAGGTAACTCACATTTTAGGTAATTCACATTTTAGATAATCCAAAATTTAGGTAACTCACATTTTAGGTAATTCACATTTTAGATAATCCACAATTTAGGTAATTCACATTTTAGGTAGCTGACATTGTTTGTTGCTTTATACAACAGCAGCCTTGGATTTTTAAATAGTATTTCAATATGCAACCAAGATTAATACTTTTTAATGAATGGGTATCTATGCGAGGGTAAAATATTTATGATTGCTGCCTTAAATATTTTTATAAAATGTTTGAACTTTTTGGACATTATGGACAAGTTTGGCAAATCCATTGCAGAATTCCACTTGACAAAACTATGATACTACTTTAAGAGGCTAAATCGTTTCCACACTTGCAAGGTCCTTACTCTTTCCATCACAAATTCAAGAATTCAGCCTCACAATTGTGTCTAACTATACACAAAAAGTGAGCCACATGTTTACACAAATAAATATAATTTTTTTTTTTTTGCTAAATGTTTTAATTTATATCTGGTGAAAAAAGTTAATATATATATATTATTTTTTACTATTCTTTTATGATATAAATTTGGAACTATTTCTAATTAATGGCAGCAATCAGAATGCCACACTCTTTTCTCACTGTGGTGACTAGCCTTTGCCTGTAATTGAATGGTAGCCTTAAACAAGGTGAGGTCATGAAGCTTATTTATCTGACACTGTGAATTCTGTGCCTGTGTAAGAGGGAAAAAGGATGTTTTTTTGCCCTCAGGGTATTAGTCATGGTCCATAGGTTCGTGGGAAAAATGTAGGAAGTCTCAAAAGTTTGTTCCTATTATTTCAATTTTTCTTAGACTTCATTTGAATCCCAAAGTGAATTTTCTATTATTCCTTTGAAGGGTGCATAGGAGGGTACCAACAGTCTTTGAGGAGCAACACCTGCAGTTGCATTCAAAGGCATGACTTTTCCAAGAAGTTTCTGAGCTGCCTGGTATTGTCCCAGGAAGGATAAAGGCCTAGGTTTTTTACCTGACTGGCAGAACATTCCACCACCAATAGAACTCTAAACATTGTTTTAGAAGTAATGAGTCCTGCTGGTTTCATCCTGCAGGACCTTGAAATCCCACAGGGCAATGTGGTTAGAAATAAAACAGAAGGCTGAGGCTTTTAATGAGTTTCCTATCCACAGATGCCATCAAGCTTTTATACTATTCATTTTATTTCTACAGCTTCAACAAAGGAACCCAGAGTTGTGGGCAATACTCTGACAAGTGCAGTTCACAAACTTGGCAGAAATCTAGACATCATCGAAAGAAGTAAAAGAAAAAGCAAAATAATTAAAAATTAACTCAAATATGGGATACTTACAAAAAAGTGAACATAGTGCAATTCAGCCAAGCTAAACTGCTCGAAGCACAGAATGAGGATACGACCGCAGGTTTCCATGACATTACAGAGGTTATGACAACAAAGAAAAGTGAACTCAGTAGGGCCAGTGAGAGGTCAGTGTGCACTTGGGGAATGTCCTTTAAGCAATATCAAACTGACCATTTTCAAACTCTTTGCTGTGTGTGGATCTTTACTATTCACTGTCTCCCATACAGGCAGAGAAAAGGAAGAATTTATCGAAGAAGCAGTTTCTCATTTAGGAGAAGATGAGGGTGAAAGTATCTGTGCCTGAGTACAGGGATATTGAATAGGGAAGTATGGATGTGGGAGTCACTACATTTTTTTTATTGCACTTTGCCAGTTCACCTCTTTCTCTTTCACCTCTTCCTGGCACTTTGTTAAAGGAAGATGCTGTAACAAATATGGCTTAATGAAATACATGGCCCGTGCAGGCTGAGTCTAGATTTGATACTGTCATGATGATTGCCCTTGATTCATCCCTAGCAAAGAGTGGGATGTGTTGTGATTCTGCAAGTAAACAGACTCCACAGGTTGAAAAACTTGCGTTTTATCTTACCCTCTCACTCCCTGTTTGAATACATATGAAAATTGGGAATCAGAAGCACATAATTATTTTTCTTTCGGTAATTTTTTCCTGCAGTTGTGAAGAACAAGTCTGTGAAGATGGTTCAAACCAGTTCAAACCAGTTCAAATGCTAGACAGTACTTTTACCATAACTGGGCCTCCTTTGATGAAAAGAGCTGGTTTTCTAATATTTCCAGTACAACTATGCCATCTTGGGAGCTCTTACCAAAGTATATAGGTTCACTGTAAACCAAACATTCATCAAGAACATTTTCCCACTTACATGGAATGAGCTGTACACATCACTGGTTTTTAGATGTCAAAACTATTGGTGAAGAATGAAAAAACCCCATTTCTTAAACCAGTAACAGCATGGACTCTTCAGGTCCATGCAGTGCACCATTGTTGTACTCTAAATTTTAAGATTTGTCTTCATTTTGGTTTTTATTGGTACAAGAAAGCATGGAATCTGCAAAAATCCATTATGAGATGTGGAGAGCTAGTGGAACAGATTATAAGCAGTCAGAATCTTTTTCTGTTCAGCTTTAAATTCTGAAAATGGTATTTACTTCACATCTAGATTAGATGTCCACAGTTTCAACTGTGGACTGTAAACACTGAGCTAGACTCAGCTTGTTGACTTAGTCATGGCCAAGTAGGCTGAAATGCAGAGATGAGCTCAAATGCCTTCAACTTCTGTGTACTTTCATCCTAAGACTTCTCCAGGCCTCTGAGAAGCACTTACATAATCAGTATTTCCAGCTCCACATTTTGGCACTTCTCAGATCTGAATATCTCTTACCCTGTTCTCTGTTAATATCTTACACTAATTAGCTGTACAATGTTTAAGGTACACTATTTAATATTGAAGAGAGACTGCCTCATGCTCTCTTTCAAGTCACTTTTTTTTTTTTTCTTTTTTCAACATACATCATGACCTAAAGACAGCATTTAGCAATGGAAGACCTGGCTTTTAAAGAATATATATATGTGTATATATATATATATACATATATATATGCAGAGAGAAAGAGATAAAAAACACATAATCATATATGCATGCACATACATATGCACATAACCATATAGATGATTACTATTATCAGGCTTCATTTATACAGAATAAAATAATGTAGGATTGTAAGTTTCCCTTTCTAATGAAAACCTCAAGCTGGTTATAAATCAAGATGAATTATACTTAATGTATAAAGCTGCCAATAATGATTAAGTAGACATCCATTGATGATTCCTGATATTTGGTAGGTATTACAGCTTTCAACATAAAATTGGCATTACTTCCTATCCAGCCAACATATTAAGTAGATAGCCTGCAACTACACACTTCTACCATTTCTACCTGAATGCTTACTCCTGTATTCCCTTTTGCAGAGGTCAGTTCAACATCTTTTGAAATTAATTGGTGCTTTCACAATGAAATTTTGCCATGCCTGAAATCTGAACACCTCTCCCCTCTTAGTATTTTACTAACGATGAGCAAATCATCCTTATTGATTGTAGCCTCTAGTTTTCTACCCAAGCCTAAAATTAGATTCCAGTCCTGTAACTCAACTTACAGCAGCATATGTGTCTACTCAGCACTCCAGTCACTTCGAGTAGGCTCTGGTTTGGTATGGGAATCTTGAGCACAACATTTGGTTTTGACAGTTTGGTATTTGGGGCATAGAGGGATTTTCTAAGTGTGTCTATAGTGTCTACTATAATTTGGTAATATCCTGAAAAAGCTACTTAATGTTTAGTAATAGGAATGAAGAAAAGTGACTATTAAAGCAATAATGGTAAATGAATATTTTCCTTGGTTTAAGCTTATAAATCTGTTTATGGTAAAGCCACTAAAGTTCTTTTTTTTTTTTCTGTCTTTCGGTAGAGTTAGCACTGGGAAATAAAAAGAAATAATTAAAATATTAAAGAAGGTAGAATGAATGTTTTTTTTAAAAAAAGTATGTTGCAAATTATTTTTTTTTCTAGTTGAGTGCAAGTTTAAGTGCTAACTAGTATTTTGAATACTTACCATGAGATATCAAACAGCATGTGCTTTCTATTTATATTGGTTACCAATCTCAATATTCAGAGGAAGAGTGTATAAAGTTAACAAGCAATTATTTGGCAAATTAGTACTCAACAACCCTGAGTAAATAGGAAGTTTGAAACCTATCTGTTATACAGCTACTTTAATTTGCATAGCACACTGGTGTGTTTGCTTTGCAAATACTTTGCAATGAATCATCATTTGTACTATACAGTCCAAAGAAAAGCAATCAAAATTCACAGCAAGACAATGAAATTAATTATAACTGTTGAATTCTGTGGTGGTAATTCCTCCTCATGCAGGAAGATTAATTGCATTGCACTTTCCTTGCACTCCACTAAATGATCTGATGAATGTATAATCATTTACAGATTTCTCAAATGCTGAAAATTGATTACCTTTGATTAGCTCTGATCTGCACAAAGAGCTCTGACAGAGTATCAGTGAAACATTACAACATTACAGACAAAGTAACAAATGATTTAATTACCAGTGTGCTTATTAATGTTAGATTCCCTGCAGTGATCCTGGCAAATCAGGGGCCTGTAATAGACCTGTGGGTTTCACTGAATTCCATTAGGGTTTAAATAATATTTCTCACTATTTCTCAAATCCTTCTTTTCATGGTTTCTTAATAACTCTAATTAATTCTAATTTGCACAAAAATCCATTGCATCTCCATAAACTTTTAATTAGATGTAAAGTAAGATAAGTCAGTGCTTTCAGAGACTGGAGAAAATGCAAACTGCAGCTTTATATGCTTTCAAATAAGTTTTTCATCAACAAAAGATATTTCTCCATAAAGCTATTTAATGAAACTTTGGGACTAATTTTGAATTAGGCTTGTGATCCAGCTCTAGACTTCTAGTTGCAAACATCATAACATTTGCTTACACATGAGGAGAGTGAAAAAACAGGATGGTAAAATGTTTAGCCAGCTAAACGGTAAACATAATTTTAATACTTTTTAATGTATTGCCAATATATACATTCACTCATTTTGTTAATTGTGGTAGATAAAACACTCTGATTAAGCAGCTACACTGTACACTGAAAGACTGTTTGAAAATGAAATGGCAAGGGAACACTAGCCCAGCTACAGACCATGCTGAATGTTGTTGGCACAAACAAATCAGGCTTTTCTGCACTTATCCTCATGAACACTTATATCAGTTCAGATTGGCAGCTTCTTCGGTTTTCCCTGGTTTTGTGTCATTATATATGACATTAAATTATTATGAAGCCCTGACAATGAAAACCCAGATGATCAGAGAAGTCAAACAGAGCTCAAATTAAGCTCTGTTTCTGCAAGCGTTTCTTAGAGAAAAAAAAAAATTAAAAAAAATAAATGTAGGCAATTAAAAGCTTATTTAGCACTGAAGCACTAATACACAGACAACTTATAATAACATTTTTCTATTTCAGTTGTGTAGGGAAGGAGTGACTGTAATACTGCAGGTGTTACTTTGTCATTCGTAATGCACGAGATGGAAAACTTAAAAAATAGAAATATTCAGCCCCCAGTGTGGATGATTACATTTATTACATTCACTGCTGTCAGCAGCTGAAAAGCTATCCATCACACTGAAACAGCGATGAGAGTCAGAAGTCTCTTTTTGTGGAGAAATATTGAAGTCAGATTGTTGATGTCAAAAGTCAAACTCTAGTTCAGCTATCTGTTTTATGAATCTGACTGAGACACATTGTGCCTGTGTTCAAACTGATATCTAGCAGAGCTCATTTTAGCAAATGTGTGATTTAGAAGTCAGAAAAACATTCGTACCAGCAAAATATTAAGAGGAAACTGATAGGGCACTCAACTGCTTTTATATTTAAATATCACCTCGTTCCCTAATAATGCATCGTTTAGTTTTCACCGATGGTTAAAGCCTTACTGTTGCACGATACAATGACATTATCACAGAGGCTTACTGCAGTCACAGAAATATTTTCTAAATGCACAAAAACATTTGAAATAGGATCTCTTTCCCCACACCAGCGCAGACTTTTCTGTTGGCATCTGAATATTCATTTTTCAATTTATTTTGGACACGCACACACACACGCACGGACATATGAGGAATGATGCATTCAACTAGTTTCAAAAGGCAAGGAGAGGACTTACATCGAGGTATACTGAAATAAGGATGAAGCAGTGCACATACAATAGCTGAGTGAGAAAATCCAGTGTAGATATGATGAGGAAAAAAAAAAAAGAAAGAATGTTTTAAGCCCTACAAGACTGATTACACGTTCACCGTTGGAATGATCTCTCTTTACCGACCGCAGCTACCGTTCACTCTACTTCGATAGCTTAAGTAGGACTCTTAGAAAAGCAGTACTGAATAAAAATGTCTGAGATAGTGTATTTTCAACTCTGACTAATTCTTCAGACCTGACTTCTAGGGAAAAAAAAATGCAATAAATGAACTGCTTCTTTCCATTTCATTAGAGTCTTTAAAACGGGTATTTACAAATAATTGGGAGGAAACCAGGTTCTGGACAATAAATCGTACTCCGTTGGAAATAAAAAAGACTAAAAGTAAATCAAGAATGTACTCACAGCTTGGGGAGTACTACTTAATATGAGTATCTTCAGTAGTTTACATTGAATATTTCAAAAGCCTTTCTTAAGGAAGGTGCTTCGTAGCCGAGAGAAAAACGTATGCACTACACGTTATTGAACTTGCTACCGTCACTGCAGATTTTGTTCTGTTTAACAAAAACAAGCACAGTTTGTGAATTCAAGTCAGGGAATTCCTTTTATTTTTGCTAATTTCACCATCCTTTCTCTCTTTAAGCACAGCCCTCAGGGTACATGATGTAATGGTCACCATTATAGTACAGAACAGGAAAAAAGGGTATCATGAAATGCAGAACTGAATGGTATTCTTAGAAAAGAAAAATGTATGCCAGGTTTTTTCCAAGGGATCTCTACTCAAAAACAAACAAATATGCAGAGAGTGTACAAAGCTTCTTGAATCATCATTAGTAGTTAGGGGGAAAAAAAAATTGGCAGAAAGAAAGTGGACTTTTTTTTTTTTTTTTAAAAAAAAAGAAAATTAAAAGCCAAAATGGAAGGACTAATTCAATGATACCAGATGTAACACATGACTGTGGGGATTGAAGGGTCATGAGTTTGAGTCAAAACTCAACTTCGAGTTAATTGGCTGGCAGTGGAGCTGCACAAATTGCAGAGATAGAGTACTTGTTTCCTAGTGCAGGAGGTCAGCCTTCTTATGCATTTGCACTCTTTGCGTGGCATCCAAGAACTAACACTTGTATTTGCTAGAAAAGGGTTTGCTTGCTTGTCATCTTTTTCAGTAGAAGAAAAAGAACTGGCTGAACATAAAACAGAATGACACATTTAAAATTATTCAAAAGCTATTCTGTCTTGAACTACATGTATTTCCTTCCTTGATTTTTTTTGTGTGTGTGTGTGTCTCTACAAACAATCCAGAAAAAAAAAATAAATGGTATACAGCAGTTTCAGGGGATATTTTGGCCCAGTGCTATGAATTCATTGGTATGAAAACCATCTCTAAAATAACTAATCTGAACATATTTTCCCTCTGAAAAGACCAATGTAGTTCTTTCCACTTCATCCAAGTTGGAATGTTATTATGTTTAAAAGGAAAATAATTGCTGTTGCAAACTTTGCTGGAGAAAAAAAAAAAAAAAGAAAAAGAAATGTTCCTTAAAATATTTAAACAGGCAAGTGGGAAGAAATTTTTTTTTCTTTTTAAAAAAGCTTCTAGCTGGGTGCGTGGAAACTCTGGCTATGTGCCCGAGACATACAGGGGAAAACAACATATGGAACTCACCAGTTCCTAAAATCCCTTTCCACAAAATTCATGCCACTCCTCACCACAATAAAATGACTCACGGAGGGGTGTGTTTTATGCCTCCCAGGCAGCACTCCATCGTCCACAATTAGTCTATCTGTTGAAAGGCCAAAATGCCTTATTGTTTTACTTGCTGTATAATTATCTGTTATGATGAACTGTGATTCTAAGGACTATTGTCCCTAGGCTTGGATCCGTGTGTGGAGCAGTTCCCTGGCTGAGACCCAGGAGTGGACCTTCCATTTAGAATCCATGCCTGAGTGATTTCTCCAGTCTCTTCCCGGCTGGCTGAAACAGGGACTGTTTCTGCATGATTTCTTGGGTTGATGAGAAGCAATTATGCTTTAAATGAAGTCATTCATGTCTGCCATTTTGTTTGCATATTTTTCAGCATTCACCTGTTATTAGACCTGTTTTTAAACTGTAAACTAGTTTCAAGTAGACTTTTGTGTCTAATGCGGTTTGGTAATCAGAAAAAAATATATATGTAATGTTTTCTTCACAAATCACTCAAGCAGGAAATCTAATAGAGTGATTTAGAAGTAAAATAGCATTTAAGAATGTCCCAGGCATTTCATTTCTGAAGTGATAATGTATAAAGATAATCATCTGGAGGTATTAACTAAGATTTTTAATGTATATTCTTTAAATAACCTCATCTGGAGGAAAAGATTGCCAAAACAGTTACTTTACACCATTTAAAGCCAGAATCCAGTGATGTTAGTAGCATAAACCAAATACCATTTAGTAGTTAAGAATATATTTGCATGTAAGGCAAGCTATTGTGTGTCATTTTTCATAATTCCTTTTGAAATGCATACATTCTCTAAACAGCAGACTTCCCCCCCCCCCCCAATTCCCCTCAATTTTGTCTCAAATTATTATAAAAATTCCTTCACTATATAGAAAATCTTCTAAGCATTTATCAAATAATTTTCTACTTTCATTCTGTCTGGTTGAGCTTTTCCACAAAGCAGTTTCCAAGGTGATGTTAGGTACAATGCTGATAAAAGGTAGCCATGCCATGAAAACAAATACTGTAGAGAGAGCTTTGTCAATTTGTAATAAGCTGGATATATTTTATGCCAATTTGCCAATCTTTTGTTGATTTGTCAGGCTTCTGAATGCCTTTTTTTTTTTCCTTCTTTTTTTTTTTTAATGAAGAGGAGTGAATTTTGATAGGTGCAATTTATGTCTGAGAATCTCCTCCCAAGAAACGAATTACTTTGTCACTTTTTTTTCCCCCACTGTAAACAGACAATACAAAAACCCCCAACAAAACAACAACAACAGAAAAAGCCCTAACATGTAGGCAACAGACAAAAAAACTCCACAAGAACCCAAACATGTAGGCCTAACAGGCCTTTCTATAATTGTAAAGCTTAAAACACAAGCCAATTTTCAGATATTTGAATGAATTGTATGTGTAGATCATCGATTAAAAAACAGAGATGTACTTTGGGGGGGAAAAAAAATCCTATTTTCATACTGAATATTCCCTATGGCAAAATATAATGAAATTAAACTGACAACATACTTAGGTTTAAAAAAAAAAATGCAAATAACAACTTTGTATAAAATATTGAAAGGAAGTTATGCATACTTTTGAAGTACATCATTTATCTGGGTAGAAAAGGGGGGTTTATTGTTGTTGTGGGCTGGTTTTTTTTAGAAGAGACTTGTACTAAGGTGACCTCTACTGTTTAAAAAAAAGGCTTGCAAAAGCAGCCTTCCTAAATCATCCAACAATCCTAAATTGCCAAGACAGTCATGGATACTGCTGTGCTTAAAACTATTTGCTTAATTCAATGCTATTTGGATTACTACAAACGATTTTAAGGTTTCTTTCTCATGCATTGGAAAGTTCCCCTGCCATTTACTTCCTAGCCATTTGCGTGCAAATTCTGCCTGCACTGGGATCTCTGCCATTAAATTTTCTTCACACTGAAGGGTTTTCTCTGCTCCTGGCGGGGCAAAGTCATGACCCAGAAAAAAATTGATTCATGAATTCTCAGGGTGCAACTAAAGAAGAGAGGAAATATGCCTTGGCTGAGCTCCTACTAGTGACAATTTAAAACCTGTAATTAGTTTGGATTCAAGCTGCAAAAGGAATCTGAATTTAAAATGCATTAATTCAAACTGATATATTAACTTTAACAAAGTAGATCCCTTATTATGTAGAATCATTATTACAGTCTGTTTTGCTAACTGTTGGATTCCAGACTTTATTAACTTAAATTTTATTAGCAAATGCAAGTAATTGCTGCTGAACACTTTATCTATATGATGGTTTTCCTTGCGGAACAGGGCTTTTTATTGGGGTTAGTTAGCTTTAACACCTCAGTTATGGATTCTATTTTAGCAAATTCCCATCATCCACATGCTGCACAATGGCTGAGGCCACTTACTCCCTGCTGGTATCAGGACCCCACATCCCCTTTAGCTAACTCCCTGACATTTCTATGAACTACACAGCTGAAATGTTATACAGTAATTAATGTTGATCCTAGCACACACACAGCCTCCAGTACAAATTAGGATAGAAAAGGTTATCATAATATTTTGCTAGTCTGTTTGGTAGACTTGAATTGCTCCCTGTGGGGGACAAACAAAAAAAAAAAAAAAAAAAAAAAGGAAAAGAAAAACAAAAAAAAAAGGGGGGGTGCATTTTAAAGATTTGTATGAGTACCAGGAAAAGTTTGTGAAAAAATACCCCAAGTAAAGTAAATAAAGTAAAAATCATTTGGGGGCATTTCATCTAGGAATAATTAACCTTGTTGTTCACCTGTTTTGATACCTGCAAGGCTGTGAGTCTGTTAGAAGTAGTTTGCTTGAGGTACATGTTTTTGCAGATGAAGCAATGTCTGGTGACTGAAACTTTTAACTCAAGCTCTGTTATCTTGTGGAGTTCAAATCCAGGTACAGCTAGCAGCTGGATCCTCTCGGACTGTCAGTGGTGTCTGAAAAACACCCAGAGACTAAATAATTTAGATTACACCATTCTGACCTGTATAATTGTTTAAATGAGTAATGCAGCCACTAACTGAAAGAGGTCAACCATCTGTAGAGGAAACAGAATTTGGTTTCATTTCCAAACAAACTTTTGAAGAGCAATACTGTGGGAGGTAGGAAAAGGTCTGCTGACAGATCAGTGGCTTATCTGCTACACCAAGGTTAAAGCTTCTATCACTTGCAGAAAGCAACGTTAATAGAAAATGCTCTTGAGAGAGTAGGTTTAGTACAAATAAGATTTGATCTACTCAATATGCCATTAATTGTGTTATTTTCTGGGGTTTATCATTAAAGTTAGGATTAGTATTGACAGATTCTCATTACTCATTAAGGAAGACCACAATCATATTTAAATATTTGGGAAGAAATTAGATTTGTTAGGCAATCGCTGAAAACTGTATGGTTTATCAGCTTTATTTGTAGGAGAGGGGGAAAAAAACCCTACAGAAATTGCTGCTAGGTTTGGAATTGCAATCTCATATGCCTTCTGAAATGGTGAAGAGAACAGCTTTCTCATCCTGAAACAGGCATTTTTGTGTACGGGGCCTGAATTTTTTGTTCTTTATCACATATAAATACACAATATTTGCCTTCACACTCACATGTTAATGCATCTATTTTCATAAGCAATGAAGGCTTTTACATGAGTAAGGCTGGGGGTTTTTCTCCCCCCCTCCCCCCATTTAAATCCCAAGGTATAATTCCCTTCACCACTTCGTGCACAGTAAATTCAATGTCAAACAATTTTCCCAACAATTAATCTCCTCTCAGGAATTGGGATATTGCATATATATAAGTTTGATGCAGCACATATAGCTGCATCAAAGTTTTTCCCTGTCATTTTGTGTCTTTTTTTTTTTTATTAGCAAATATATTTTAATGCAGACTGAACCTTGTTTAACACTGTACTTAACACTGCACAAGATTCCAACTTGACAAACATATATTATTGAATGATGCCATTCATCACATTCAGAAACAGAAGTGAAGGCCAATTCCATTTAACAGACAGTGTGAGGACTGCTGCTGAATGCACAAATGGTGCTCTGTAAATGTTGTTCTACTCATGTATTAAGGCCCTCTTGAAAGAGATCTGTTCTTTGGAGATGGTAGGCAAGAATCTAAGATTTCATCTTAAAATTTAAAAGAAACATGCTTTTCCCTGAAAATGTGCTCAAACCCACATAAATTCATAAAAATCAATATAAACTGATGAGTAGGGGGAAACTACTGTGCTTTGTCAGCCAGTGGTGAAATTCAAGTTTGTAATTGTACAGTAACAGGTAACAGAATAATTTTGTGGATGGTCCCAAAGCAATGTTTACCAATCATCCCCCCAAATTCTTAAACAGTAGGGTGCTAGGACAATGTTCATAAAAGCTAATAGAACAGAGGTGGAAAAGAGACATGTCTATGCCTGAGAAATTATTCAGCCTTTTAAAATTAGGACTGAGTTTCCCAGAACAAGACTACTCTGGTAGAAATTCATCTAAAGTCTGTGATTTAATGTGTCCCTTTGTTTACTTTGCTGGGTTTTTCTGCTGAAGGGTTAAGGAATAAATCAGCACAGAATCACAGGATTACAGAATGGTTCGGATTGGAAAGGACCTCTGGAGATCATCCAGTCCAAACCCCCTGCTGAAGCTGCTTCACCTAGAACAGGTTGCACAGGAATGTGTCCGGGTAGGTTTTGAAGGTCTCCAGAGGAGGAGACTTGAAAAGCTTTCTGAGCAGCCTGTTGCAGTGCTCATTCACCCTCAAAGTGAATATTTTCTTATGTTTGGGTGGAACTTCCTGTGTTCTAGTCTGTTTCCATTGCCCTTTCTCATGTCTCAGGGCACCACTGAAAAGAGTCTGACCCCATCCTCTTGATTGCCACCCCTCAAAGTCTGCTCAGCTCCAGGTTAAACAACACCTATCCTCCTCACAGAGATGCTCCAGTTCCCTCAGAATCTTTGTAGCCCTTCACTGAACTCTCTCCATTATTTCCTTTTGTCTCTTGAAGTGGGAAGCCCAGAACTGAATGCAATACTCCAGGTGTGGCCTCACTAGGGTAGAGTGGAGGGGGAGGAGAACCTCCCTGGACCTGCTAACCACATTCTTTTTAATGCATCATACAACACCATTTGCCTTCTTAGCCACGAGGGCACATGGATAGCTCAAGGTTAGCTTGTTATCCATCAAGACTCCCAGGTCCACCTAAGCAGAGCTGCTTTCCAGTAGGTCAACCCCTAACCTGTACTAGTGCATGGGTTTATACCTCCCCAGGGGCAGGACTCTACACTTGCCCTTGTTGAACTTCATGAGGTTTCCCTCTGCCCAGCTCTCCTGCCTGTCCAGGTCTTGCTGAATGGCATCACAGCCTTCTGGTGTGTCAGCCACTCCTCTCAGTTATTAATGTGCTGCCTGAAACTGCTTTGTCACCAGGTGCAGGCTTAAATATAGCTTTGGGAGAGCCCAGAATCTATACGGTGCAGCTTCTGGTGAAATATGCTAGCCATTATAGTATAATATATCATAACAGAAACTTTACACCTACAGAGATATAGTGAGACAAATTGGAAAGGGATGATTTGAGAGTCAGTCAAGAGCTTCTGTCCTTCTTAAGCACCTATGTCAAGACTTTTGAGACTCTTGACAGGCATATCACAAGGAGGTCACATGAGAGATTGCCTGGGAATATGTGTACTCCAGAGATGAACACATGCTCCTTGTTTTTGTAAAAAGATGATGTCTTGTTATTTTTACCAGTTTCAACTTGGACTTTTTCTACCAAAATTCAGTTGCTCAATAATTGAAATCTAACACTGAGTCACTCATCCATAAATATTACCCCATCAATAACCCATATCTGACATTTCAGAGGAAGGTGAAATTCCAGTCACATGCCATCAGTTCATTTGTATGTTCTCCAATACCAGCCAGGCCAGACAATAACAGAATATTATCTTAGAAGTATTTGTCTTTTTCTTTCTTTCTCTTTCTTTCTTTCTTTCTTTCTTTCTTTCTTTCTTTCTTTCTTTCTTTCTTTAATAGAGCAGTTTTCTTCAAAAGTTCTATTAGGTTAGAAAAGAATGGTGGCATTTCAGGAGTAGTTTCTATCAGAAAGTTTGCAATAAATATTCTTTGATGCCCATAAATAGACCTGGTATTTTTTTTTTAGTGTTGTCATTTTGAAAATAAAAGTATAATACATTGATTTCTCAACACAAATATGACATTATTTGCACTGCCACAAATATTCTGCATCACAACACAGACTGAAAATTATGTAAATAATCAGATTCTAATATTTACATTACCGTAAATTAGAGTCAGTTGTGATGGCTGGATTTTAACTGGTGTGACTGAAAGAAGAATCTCTTCTGGAATAGAAAGCTTTTATAGGTAAGCAGAAACAGTCATCTGTTTAAAAGCCTAAGTGGGGGCTGGGAGCTTCAGGGAATTTGGAAAATTGCTGCTGCACAATTTAAGCACCTGACAGCTTGAACCATCCAGGCAAATGAGGGTTGAGAATGGATCTCCAACAAGTATAGAAATGCAGCATGATCTTCACAAAGGGCCACGTCAGGGAAGCAAAGAGTGACAGATTACAATGTTCGAGCAACAGACCTTCACTGCCTGTTCCTTGGTCTTTGTTAAATGATGTCTCAATAGAGAGGAAAGTTAGATTGATAGAGATACAAATGAGGATGGAAATTTGCAGTCCTTACAATGACTCCTGTGGATATGAAATCCTTAAAAACAAAAAATTCTGAAAATCCTGTTTAGCTTTGGTGATTTGGTCTCTACCAATAACAGGTAGACAAATGGCAAAAAAAAAAGATAGATTTGATAGTAACTTTTTGTGTTTGCTTTTTGTTTGTGTTTCTTGGTAATGTTGAATATAATAATGATACTAGTACCTAATCTAGTAACTAGTAGCCACAAACCTGGTGCAGCAGAATTCACTCGTAGAGTATCAACATGCTTTCTGATGTAGGTATGGGTAAGTCTGCTGACAGATCCAAACAGAAAACAGACACACACACAAAAAAGGAGGCATCTTTTAGTTCCAGTGGCAGAAGTATCTGAGCAGTAAACAAAATTTGTTCTTTTTCATGCTACATTAATCTCTGCTAGTTTACACAGTCTCTGCCAGTTCTTGAATATCTGCATTCCTAAACTAAGCTTTCTGAACATCATGAGGAATACATGCAGTGCAGTTGCTGTTTGTCGTTATCTGATTTATACATCATCAAAATCACGATGAAGTAGTGTCATGTTATGGTACTCTGCTGTCACATTTAAAAGATAGACATTTTAAAAAGAGTAGTATTTTGGGATATTTTAGAAAGATTTATTAGAGTTCCTGTTTCTTAACTGAAGAGTCATAGAATCATAGAATTGTTAGGGTTGGAAGGGACCTCAAGGATCAGCCAGTTCCAACCCCACTGCCGTGGGCAGGGACACCTCACACTAGATCAGGTTGCTCAGAGCCACATCCAACCTGGCCTTAAAAACCTCCAGGGATGAGGCTTCTACCACCTCCCTTGGCAACCTGTTCCAGCGTCTCACCACCACCATGGTGAAAAACTTCTTCCTAACATCCAGTCTGAATCTATCCATTCCTATTTTTTTTCATTCCCCCTAGTCCTATCACTACCTGACAGCCTAAAAAGTCCCTCCCCAGCTTTCTTGGAGCCCCCTTCAGATACTGGAAGGCCACAAGAAGGTCTCCTCAGAGCCTTCTCTTCTCCAGACTGAACAACCCCAACTCTTTCAGTCTGTCCTCGTACAGGAGAGGTGCTCCAGCCCTCTGATCATCCTCATGGCCCTTCTCTGGACACCTTTCAGCATGTCCTGATCTTTCTTGTAGTAGGGGCTCCAGAACAGGACACATACTCCAGGTGGGGTCTCACAAGAGCAGAGCAGAGGGGGAGAATCACCTCCCTCGCCCTGCTGGCCACACTTCTCTTGATGCAGCCCAGGATGTGATTGGCTTTCCAGCGGCAAGTGCACACTGCTGGCTCATGTCAAGCTTCTCATACACCAACCATAGGTTTTCCACATCCTGTTTAGAAGGAATGTTTCAGGATATCGATGTTTTGCATCTCACCTAGTAGAATTCCTTCTTACTCTTATATTCTTACCTGTCAGCATTTTCTGAAGAAACAGGAGATGCAAAGTGATAGTTCAGGGTATCCGCCACTATATGACCTGCTTTATGGCTAGTTAGGGCATTTGCCATCTATTCTGTATCTTGAAAAGATAACTTTTGTTTAAAATGGGTTGCAGAAATGCAAATTAAAATATACTCATGTAGTTGTGATGACACTTTTTTTCATTTTGTTACAGTCTCTGCAATATTTTGTGTTTTTCTTCAAGCATAATTTTGGAGACATTTAAATATGAGAGACACTAAACTGTCATTTAAAAAAAGTGTTTTGGTGAAGTGCTGGAAGGCCTAAAAGACTCAAGCGAGAGGAGGCAAAGGAAGGGAACCAAAACTTTCTAGTTTCACACAAAATATTTTTTTATAATTTTAATTGAATGTAATCATAGCACTGGATTTTATTGACAGTGTGTGCTAAGAATATCAAGCCCTGGAACATGAAGATCCTACAATTTACTGCATAGATCCCATTGGTAAGGCAAAATTTATTTTCACATTGTTTTATGCTGTAAAGACAAAAATGAGTAATGATCCAGAGATTCTGTGAGAGAATGCACTCTCTTTATAATCAATACTACATAAAACTCTGATATTCTGTTTCTAATGGGAAAAAATGCTCTTTGATAAATACAGCCATACTTATTACAGACAACATGCCTTCTCCTTTAAAGTATTTTAAGAACTGTATAAGCCACTTTTAAGTTACCAAACCTGGGACCTCTTGTACAAAACTGTGCCATCACATCAGCATGTAAGTGCACTCTGCATAAAAAAGGATGGGGATTGATTTAGGCCACACTACGGAGCCAGCCCCAGGCTGAGAGTAGCTTTATTCTCTGCTTGTTTTCTCAGCTTTTTATTCATTTGCAATGAGGGAGTGTGGTGCTTTTTTGAAAATGACTCACTTGATGAGGCCTCTGATTGTAAAGTACTTTCAAACTGGGAACTTCACCACCTTTGTTGCTGAGTGGATAACTTTTACATTAAAAGATGTGAACCTGCTTTCCACCCGCCCCTTTCCTCCTCCTCATTATTGTTGATGTGCATCAACAGTGACTTTCCATATCAGACTGCTCACAGGAAGCTAGCAAAAATGTATGCATGTTCCAGTGCAATTCCATGGTAACAACCAATATTGTCATTGTCAGATGGTACTAATAGCAGTTATCCAATCCACTTTATCTCTTCAGATCTTCTATAGGCTTCCCATCCCCAGATTCCAATTCTTAAAATACCTGTGCACCAAGCACATAGACATGAAACCATACAACAAATTTTAAGCACAAAAGGAAATGACTTAATCACAGACTTTTAGTGAGAAGTTGTCCCTAGAGATACTTTAGTTTGGAAGGTTTTTTTTCTCCTTTTCCAAAAATATGGAAGAATACGCTCTATCAGTACATGCTACTACTCACTACCCACAAACTTCCGTTCTTCTGATGCTTCTGCCCAGGCTTAACCCACATTGACTTACTCTCTTGCTCTCTCTCTCTCAGAAATAGAGCAGTTTCTTTCCTCATGAAAATTGGATGTGTTTTTTTTTTTCTCATCATGATCTGGAATTTACCTCTCCCATACGCTAACTGTTCTTCCTACTATACTATGGCTGTAGCTGTCAGATCTTCAAATCAATGGTAATTTACTAGTGAAAAAAAGATAGATACTTAACATTTTAGCAAAAGTTTGGGCAATATTTAGCACTTGAGTGTTAAAGGAAGTGAGAATTCAAATTGTCAGCACTTAGCACTTTCATTCATATTCACTAATCTCAGGAAATTATGTCCTGAGAAACCAGTACATACTTAAAATTAAAACTCGCAGTTTAAAAAAAAAAAAAAAAAGTCTGCATGCCATCATATTTGTCAGTATTCAAAGTAGAGACTGATTATTTTTCTTTTTCTTATTAGATTAGTGGTTGTATCTCTTAATAATTTAGTGACACACCGTTTGCAGCATCCCAGGACAGAATCTCACAACCTCTTAATGGAAGACATTACCAAACTCTGTCAAATTTGTATGTGAAATTATATTATACATTATAAATTACAGCAACAGATGTTCTTTTAAAAAGTTGTGGTTTCTTTAAATGATCTAGCTGATGCAACTCTTTGAGTCACTGTGGTGAGAGACAAAATTGATGACAGGCTGCTTTAGTGGTACACTTCTTAACCAACAGTTTGAAGAGATTAGGAGGTTGTCAGAAGGATATCAAAAGAGGTAAAGGGATGAATTTCTAAAGTCATTTAAAATTAAAAATTAATGGGCAGCTTTCTTTTAAAATTCTTTTATAGTTGAGAGTAACTAAATAGAAAAAGAGCCATAAAAAAACTATTTATTTAGCATTATTTTGCTTCTTTTCTTCCTAGGCAGATGATTTCTAGATGTCCAGGAGCCTGCTAATTTGTCTCAAGAAAACATAGTATGAACACTTCTTTGCGAACACATGAATCAATTAAGTTTCTTTAACATTTCTTTGTTCCTGAAAGGTTTAAATCTTAATAAGATTAATCTATCCAGTTAACAGTTAATAACAGGAACATGTTTGACTTGGCTGATACATAGTTTAAATAAAATACATAACTGTCATTGAAGAAATAGCAATGAAAAAGAAATAAAACTCCTACAAACTGTTTAAAAATCTATAGCAAAGTAAGATAATGTGCAGGAAATGTTAATTAAACATGTTTATAATTACAAAAGAAAAAAATATTCTTATCAGAAAATGTTGGCATGGCTCTGGCCAGCCTGATGTAGTGTGAGGTGTCCCTGCCTATGGCAGGGGGGTTGGAACTAGATGATCCTTGTGATCCCTTCCAACCCTGACTGATTCTATGATTCTATGATTCTAAGATAGGATATAGGCAGATTCACAATATGTGATACAAGACAGTGAAGTTGGAATTGTTAACCTCAAGGTTCAGTTATAGTTTCTGCAAGGAGAAATTCTACTCAAGCATAAAGAAAGATGAATGGAAACTGCCTAAGGATTTTACTCTTAGGTGCTTCCATGTAGAGGCTTAAAATGGTGGTAACCCCAGAACTAAAGTTGTTGAATTCTATTGCAAGAGTTACTTTTTTTTTCAGCGTGTTCTAACTTTGCTAAAATTTAATAACCCCACTTGAACTCTACCCAAATTTCTAGTGAAATGTAACATTTCAGTGTTTTGATTCCAGGTAATTTTATTTAATTATTTGTGAGTTCATACACGTCAATGTATATAGATATTTTTTTTGGTTTCTTAATTTTCCTTTTCTTTTTGAGATAAAAATAGAGCTACTGTTTCTAAAATCAGTAGAAAAAAGAAAATAAAAACCTGTCCCGTGTTCAGTCTATGCTCAAAATACAGTTAATTTGTTCAGATACCCTAGTGGAGAGCAGCTCATGGACCTGTCAATTTGACAGGTAACAAACTTTGATGTACACATTAAAATATACTTAAGATTAAACAGGTAAAAGAGTGTAAATAAAACCTGAGCTCATGTGCAGTCAGAGTTCTTGTTGCTGTGTAACCCATCTCCAGTAAGAAATGCTACCTTTTTATCAATCTTTGCTGCTACAGCTGAGGGAACTGAGGATAGAACCTGGCTTTCCAGACCTCTGAGCATTGTCCCCCTTTGACTCCTAGGCAATGTGAGCAGAAGTGGATATAGCTTGACCCAAGTAAGCATTTGCACAAAATATGCAGAAATAGAGCCAAGAATTGGAGGAAAGGAGCAGAAGCTTGAGCCACATATTTACAGAGTGGGAAAGGATCAGTATGAAGATCCTGGATAACTGCAAAAGAAGGACTGAAGGGAGAAATGGGGTTTGAAGGGTAACCAGAAAAAAAGAAAGGAGAGGATTGAGACACAAAAGCAGAGCAGTCTGATCATTAGTCTTGAAAATGTGTCCAGTGAGTCCTGCTCTTCTGCCATGAAATGATGACTTCAGACATGGACCAGGGCTGTGTTGACTTCTGACACCAGAAACTCCATAGTTCTAGAAGTTTTCTACTAGACAGGGAAGTGTTTATTTGTTTGTTTGTTTTGGGGGGTGTTGGTTTGGGGGTTTTGTTTGTTTGTTTGTTTTGTCTGGTTTTGCTGGGGTTTTGTTGTTGTTTTGGTTGTTTGATTGGTTTGGTTGGATTTTGGGTTTTGTTTGGTTGGTTTTTTTAATTCAAAACTCTTCTAAACATGAGATGTTTGTTTTCTCAGATAATGAATCAAAATAAATAAAGATTTTATGCCTCCTGAACCACTTCAATTAATACTTTGGTATCGATGCATTATGATGCAGTCCTTAACCAGATGATCCTATTTTATTCCTTCCAGTGTAGCTACATATTTTTCAGTTAAACCAATAATTACTCCATGCCTCAGGTTTTTACTTTCAGAGCAGGGATAATAACACCATCTATCTTCACAGAACTTTGTGAATATAAATTAATTAACTTTTTATAGCATTCAGATGCTGTCGTAAGCATACCAAAATACTGAAGAAGAAATCTGCAATACTGTGGTGAATACCAAAGGAAAAAAAAAAAAAAAAGACGAGAGAGAGAGAGATCACACTTTGAATAACCAGTCAAATATTGAATAACTAATCATTCATTAAAAGTGGCAAAGACTGTACAAAAATAGATAGGCTTAAGTAAAGATACAACATCATGATACCATGCATAAAGGGGATGAATTTACAGTGCTTGAACTGTATTAGAAGAGCATGATTTCATATGTATAATCTCTTTTTATAACCCCCAGGGTACTTTTCTATAACTCTGTCTCTGTATGAAGAGCATGTATGACACAGTCTCTGTATGAGGAATGTGTATGACCCTCTACAGGAAAGTAAATGTTTTGAAATGTTCCTTTTTACTTATATTCACAACATTCTTCCTTGTGCCTGGAATGGATTGTCTCTCTGGTTTCACTTGTTTGAAGTTGCATGTGAATATTCTATAAAGCACAGAAATTAGTCCTGCCTCCAATTTCCAGTTTTAGTCTTATCCATCAGATCACACTTCGTTCTCTGTTTGTCTCCATTGCAAAGGAGTGAAATGAAGTAATGTGTAAAATAAAATAAAGGATTGGAAGGTAAAGTGTTCCTACTAAATAAGGAACAGCCATATGGGAATTGTAAAATACTCTGTGCATTACATAGGAAGTGATGTAATGTTTTGTGTTCTAGTCCCTGTTCGTGCATTCATGTAAAGTGCATAACAGCAAAGGAAAAGGGAGAGTGAACAGTAGACTTACTTATCTGTGTGCCTGTGCCCTCTACTTACACACAAAAGATGGTAAAGAGTACCATTAAGCACGTTTGAAGTGATGCAGCTGGAAGCAGAGTAGTTCTTTTTCTAATAATATATCTGTATTCCTACAATTATCATCTTCAACCTACCCCTACTGCCATGCAGCAGTTCAGGCAGCTCTTTGAAGTTTTCATTAATGCAGGATTTAGCAAACTTATTTGCTATAAATTCTACTGATCTTTATATTATACTTACATAATGCAACTTCTTTTGCATCCTGTCACAATTCACCACAAAGGAAATGTAAATGATTGCAGTGTGAAAGCAAGCATCATCTTTTAGTTCTCTAACCAATAGACTAGATCTCAGCATTTCTTAATTGCATTCAGATTACAATAGAATGGAATCATAAATAAGACTTTAATATTTTGGCATGACACATGCTCTCCCATCCATCATACCTTCCAGAGTGCTCCTATATGGTTTTTTCCCTTTGCACTTCACCATACCAGAGAAGAGGTTGTACTATCTCCAGAAACATGTTCAAAATCATGAGTTGGCTCAGGGCCTCTCAGCCTGTCCTGTGCTATGCCATCAGCTCACCACCAATGGTGCTGCTATCATCACAACACTCACTGGTTTTGATCATCCACAGCACCTGACTTCCCAGACTGCACAGTGGTTTTCATCACTCATCATTCAAGTCCCATAAACCCCAGCATCCAACTGCTTAAATATATATATATAAAAATATGTAAGTATAAACATATATTAAATATATATATGTTTATTATATACAGATAAAATATATATGTATAAAATACATTATATATTTATATATTATATATAAAATATATTATATATGATATATAAAAATATATGCAATATATGTGATATATAGTATATATTAGAAATATATCTATATATAATACACATATATATATACTTAATATATGTATATACTTATATATAAATATTACATATGAATATATATAGATATAAGTACATTTTTAATATATAGTATATATTTTTAATATATATATTATATATATATATATAGAATATCTATGTATAATAAACATATGTATACTCCCATACTACCCACAAAGGAGTAGCATAGCTACAGGCAAGCAAAACTTTGACAGTCAAGACAGAGAGACAGAGGTAGAAGACTGGGATGCAGGGTAAGAGTCCAGAATATTCTTCCTGAAGGCAGGGATCAGGTGTAGCCATGGGCTGGGTAAATCCCTGGCCAGAGTTAGTCTGTGATTAGAATATTCTTATTCCTGTACTTGCCAGAAATGTCTTCAATATTGCTTAGCAGGTCTGAAACCTGCATCCCACCCCTGGCAATTAGTCTGAAACAGCTCCCCTGTTAACTTTGCCACTGATCAAATAACTTGAAAATGTCAGCTACTGTAGGTAGCTCTGAAACCTCTGTGCTGTTATAAAATCCACATACTCAAAATACTGTCAGTAGTGATTCTGGAGCTATAATTGCAATTATACTGTGGAGATGGAGAGTATTATCCCCATTTCTTGGGGTTGTTTTGTCTGAGTCCTAATGGATATAAAAATATAACATGATAAATTTGCCCAGAGTAGATGGCATACAACCATATTTGGAGGTATAGAGGTGCAAGGGGGTCAAGTGTGTACAGGTATAAAAGACCTAACACTTTAGACCTACCACAAAGGCCTATGTATTAAAAAGCAGGGCCTGCAAGTCACAAAATCAGCAGTTAAATTAAAACTGCTTACCCAGGTCTTTGGCCATAAGATCTAGGCATTTTCTGGGGACATTACACCACTCTGCTTCACAGGTGACTTGCATGTACTTGGTTAGGACATTAAGAGATGTATCCCCCCCCCAAAAGAAAAAGATAAAACCTTTTAATCTTTGCCTTCTTAGTGTTACAGTGCAGTTTAAAGGAAAATATACATTGTTTTTTAGAATGGTATATGACATAAATAGATCCAAATGGAGTTTTACTGTGGAATGTAGTGCTCCTGGAAGGATCCCACAAGTGGGTTACAGAGCTCTTTACCATTCTTTCTAAAATTTAGTTGGGGGTGTGGGGCCTGTGGGATTTTAATTTATTTGTTATTCTCAGCATAGATGCAACAGAGAGAACAAAGAAACTTGCAGACTTGTCTGAGCATGGTCACTGTAAACTTTTTTCATAGCATATTTGGTACTCTCAGATTAAGCTGAATCATAGAATGGTCCAGGCCAGAAGGGACCTCCAAAGGTCATCTAGTCCAACCTCCCCACAGTCAGCAGGGACATCCCCAACTAGATTACGTTGCCCAGGGCCTTATGTAATCAACAAAATAGGACATGTTTTAACTCATGAATGGTCGGTGAGAATCATGGGAGCTGTTTATTTCTGTAGTTCTGTAGTTCAAATGACCCTTATTGTTCCTGCTATGCCATCTCTGCTGGAAATGTTATCCTGTAACCAGCATACAAACCAACAAGAGTAGGTGATGGCAACTGGGGATCTGTTTCTCTAATCATAGACTCCCTTGTGAAAAACTGTTTGTGAGAAACCCGAATATATCAAGTCCAGGAGGACGAGAAACGAGGGTCTGATCAGACTGCATCTGAAGCAAGGACTGTGTCTAGAGCACCTTTCTACCATAGTTTTAGCTATCAGTTTCAGGTAATCAGCAACAGCATTTCTGTAAATCTACTGCAAAATAGGATGTTATAACGTGTTTTCTGTTCAGAAGTGGTAACTCTGCTTCAAGTGGGGTTTAAATGTCTTCCTAGCCCTGACATAATCCTAGCTGCAGGCTTTGTTGAACCAACTGGTGTTTATTTTGAAACTGACATCTTAATTCCAATAATCTGGCTGCTCATTGTAGGTCATTATCTCACCAGCAATGTACTGACCACGAAACAAAGAGGGGGAAGGGGCAGGGAACCTTTAACCAATACATTAAAAGTCATGCCGTGTTGTTTGAATTACTGTGAAAGTTGTATTCATGTTTCTGTTTTCCACCCCACTCGTCAGTTATTTGTAACTGTGCTAGAGAAGATTCTCTCCTGGCTGGAGCCCAGCAGATTGGTGCTCAGCTTGAGAGGAACAGTATTATTTAACTTCAAAAATATTTATTGATTCATGTTTTAATTAGCAATAAAAACCGTTTTGTTTATTTTCAGAACATTTTTTTCCCCTCACATTTAAGGGCAGATTCTACTCATTTTGTGTTTCGCTTGCATAAAGGTGACATTTTCATAGATGGTTGCTTGGCACAAGGCAGAATCATGTACTTGGTATCCTGCCCTTTCTTTTTGGAAGATCCAGAATTGGCAGCTATAGATACGCGTAGGGGGGTTTTGCTCTCTCTATAATTTGCTACCCAGATCAAATATGGAAATTTTTAACCCATATTTTGTGGGCTTATTACATTTTTTTGCATTTGTAGGTGTTTTTCCTGTAATCTGCTTTGTTCTGACATTTAAACACAGAACAGATATGTTTTAAATGCTTATGCTTAAAATACCATTTTGTCATGTTTCTAAGTTTGTGCAGCGAATTCCAATGAATAGTTAACATTTCAGGTCCCAAAATAATCTCTACAAAGCACCATTTGATGGAGAAGCCAAGAAAAATGGTGGCAAGTAAATCCAGGTTTAAATGATACTGTGTTCTGATCCAAAATCATGCATCTTGTCTATCTCAGCAGCATTCAGATTAGGAACTTTTAACAATGTCACTAATGTTACTGGTACTTGCAATGAATATCAAGTACTGGTAGAAAGTATTAATTATTATCATTGCAGGCTTGAAAATTGAAGCAATGTTATTTTATAACACAAATGTTTCAGGCATCCAACACTGCTTCTGAAACAGTAGAGCTGGGCAAAATATTCATGAGGAACATTATTTATTTGTTTTCAACAATAACAAGAGGAAAAAAAAATCTATTTTCTAATCTGCAACTGATTTAGAAGAAGATAATGACATTTTCAAAGTAGTCAAATGTCATTATTCATGGTGCAGTTATTTACAGAACCTTGAGATATATGTCCTTTCATACTCATATTTTCACTTGTGAATATTAAAAGACCTGATGAACTCTATGGACAGTGGAGCTAGTAAATTTTTGCACATTAGAGTTGTTCTTGACAGATAAGTAATTTTAACTGTTCTTTATCTGTTGGGAAACCAATGCTCAGGCAAGTGATGACATGTACTTTGTATATCACAAGTCTGAGCGCTTTCAAAGAAGCTCTGATATTTTGCGCTGTGTTGTTGCAGTCCACAGCTACCTGTCTTGTTTCTTTGCTGTTTGTTTCCCATGTAGAAGAGATGAAAGAAAAGTTACTTTTTAGGCCCACTCCTTGCTCAATTTTTGCTCTCCAAAACACAAGATGCAGCATTAATTCATTGATGGCTATTTAAGTACAGCAGAGGGCATTGGGTTGGATGACCTTTGGAGGTCCCTTCCAACCCAGACTATTCTATGACTCTATGATACTATTGGGGTGTGAGAGGCTTTCTTTCATTGACCAACTACCCTGATGGGGTGTCAATCTCTAGCACAGAAACAAAGCAGATAACTAGAAGCAATAACATGTCTTCTTCTCCTTTCCTGTGAAAAGGAACACATACGACAACATAAGGCTCAGCTGTTTACAGAGCAGATATTAGGTGAGCTGAATGCCACTCAGTGTCTGTAGAAAAGTTTCAGCAACCCTGGGTTGGTTAAGAAGGTATTGTCCTCAAGTGACTATTTACAGGAGAGGGTTATCTTAGCAGCCATGATGCCAGAATGGCTGCTATGTCTTCTCCACCATCACCACATCTTGTTATGAGAGAATCCAGAGCAAAAAACCAGGATGTTCGATGCCAGTCTTCAGGCATCCTATTCACATAAGCTGTGGTCTAATGGTCCAGTAATTTTGTAAGTTTAACTCATTAATATATTAGTCTTATTTTGATCTGGTGGATGAAAATACCTGTAAAACCTATCAGACCACTCGACATTCTTGAAGTACAATTTATATTCCTTTTTCATAGACAGTTTTTACACTTCAGAATAAATGAATGTTACTTTCTTCATCAGCAGGACAATAACTTCTCTCGAGTCTTTTACTTGCTCATCTTCCCGTTTCAACCTCAGATATTTCTAACATTCTGTCACTACCTTTGTCTAGCAGAGAGGTTCCAAAACTGCCGTTCGAAGTGTTTCTCTCCCCACAGATGGGAGCAGATCTATTATCCATAGCATCACCAGTCTTTGTCAGCCAATCTGACAGCTATGAAGTCATAAATTATAGCATTCAAAAATTCTTTCTGCTCAAAGTTTTTCACTATTATTTAAAAAAATATATTTATTTTAATCAATATAAATAAAAAATTGAATTGAGCACTTATTACAGTGAAATTCCTGTTATTTCACTCTAAATCTCTAATGGTGAAAATGGAATGGCATGGTAATGGGAAGTAGAGCATGCCTTATTAGAAACAAAACCCACAACTTCCAGTTTAAAGTTTCCTCTAAGAAAAGAGATAAAGTGTTGTTTTGTATCTCTGAAAGCATTTTAGTCATGCTGTGAAATTCCATGCAGTTGCACATCTAAGGAACACAAACCCAACAAAAGATCTTAACCTGCAGGCCTATACAGACACTACTTAGGTTAATGCCAAAGCTTATATTCTATCACTGCTGTGGTTCCTGGAAAGATTCTTCAAGATCACCAAGTCCAATGCATTGCCACCACACAGGTAAGTGTACATTTACCAAGCCTTCAAACCCAGCTAAGTATCTTGTCCCCAGTGAAGGCAGCACACATGCTCCTGCATTGTTTGGGACATCTGTCTGAACTTCATCTGTCTACACTAATCAAGACAATCTTTATTAACCCCTTCTTGTAAACTCCACCCCATTCATCCCAGTAGTTTTCTTCACTGCTTTTGGTAGGAGGCTATATTCAGCAGCTACTGATCACCACAACCCAACACAGTAGTATAATAATCCTACCAGTTTCTTGTGCAATGGCATTAGCAGGTACATGGCTCTTCTGAAAATACCTTGTTTAACCCAAAGTTAGTAAAATAGATTGAGTTTAGGTTTTTCTCTACCCTTTTGCAAAGAACACGGATCAATTAAATATAGCAAGTTCTCCTCTTCCTCCAGTTTTCATATATGTTTCATCACATTTCTCTAATTTCACTTCCTAGTATATTATTGTCTTTCTGTGGAATGTTTTGATTATGGCTCACTGGCAACTTTTAACCCCCAATATTTTTTTTTTGCCTGTATTATTAATGAAAATTACAAGTAGCATCAGATCCCACATCAGCCCCAGGGAGAGCTGGTAATCTGTTAGTTTACCCATTTGGTTTCAGTCCAGCTCATTCCTTTTTCTCTTTTAGCAATTCTATATCTCTTTCACTCCTTTGCCTGTCATCATGTCTCTCCAGTTAATCACCAGCTAAAAGAACCTCAGATTGTTTATATAATCTACTACATTTCTACATGAAAATGAGTATGATGACTGCTTTGTTAGAAATACAGTGGCTTGAAGAAAGTCTGCACTGTTCTTGTGTCCTCCTCACCTTAATTGCTTCCTCAAGTCCTAGAAGGCCTTGGGCTTTTGTTTTTCTCCCTCTGCATTCTCTTTTTTTCCATCACCTTCCTTATCATTCTGATTTCACCTTTTTGACTGTTCCAATGTGCTAATTCTGTCTGCCTGATCCAATTCACATTGCTTTTTTCAAGCCAAACTTGGCCTTTTCTTTCTAAACTGTGTGGCCTGCCCCTTTTTGGACAGTCCCACCAGTATTGTTTAATTCTTTCCACAGCTTCTCATCACTGAAAGATGTGAAGCGAAAGAAAGGAAGACAGCAGAGCAGAAACAGTGGATATAAACAAACACATAGGGAAAATATTGAAGTAGGGAAAAAAATCAATAAAAGGCTTTTATGTCATAGAGAAACAGAATTTTTCACCAAGTTCTCTTCTAACATTGGTGATACCAGAATTTTCTTTATGAGGTGATATGCCTCAAGACTATATGTATTCAAACTCCTTTAAAAGTGTTATTAAATCCCTGTGGTGCACCAGCATTCTAGGACTGTGGCAACTTTATCAATTTTAGGTCATTTATAAAGAATTAGAACTGTTGTAAAAATTCAGAATAAAAATATTTAAATGGCCATATATTAAGACTGGGAATCTTTGGCCTCTTGGATTTACAAAGTGAAGAAGGAGAAAAAATTAGCTGAAAATTGTCTGTATATATAGAGAGATAAAGGCAATACTTAGCTGTATAGACATATATATAAAATAAATATATAACATAAATATATATATAAATATAAATATATTATATAAGTATATAATTTTAATATATATATAAATATAAAAGACATTCCTAAGCTACTTATCCTGAAACACTTAGAATGTATAATGTATAATTCCATGGGATGCCACTTAGCATTCAGATAAGAGACTGCTGTATAATTCACAGTTCTGAAAGATTATGTGGCTAAAGAAAAGTAAATTTCATAATATCTTTAAAAATTTAATTTATTTGTATATTGAATAGAGTTGCAGTATTAGACCCCCAGCCTCTGTAAGGATACTTTAAATACAAGTATATTAAATACAGTTCAAAATCTCTGTCAATGAAATGCAAGGTTATCAAGAAAAGACCTCAGAAATTGTGTCTCTTTTCTGCTACCACTAATGCCATTTTAACACAGTGAATTGAGTTGTTGTATGGAATAAAGGAGGTTTCATTTTATGGTGTAATTCAGGGTTCTAGTTTAAATACAACACTGGATGACCTGGCCTGTATATATCTTGGAGGAAACCTCCAGGTAGCCACTCACCTTTCCTTTTGTTACTGAAAAAAACAGCTGAACACACCTGAACTTTCAGGGTTAAATAGAAAAGCAAGTCACTGTCTGTGGTAAACCCTTATTCTGAAACATATTTCATGCAATGCTTAAACAGGAGGATTCTCCTGAACTTCAAGCCTGTAAATGTCTTAACTCTAAATATCTCAGAGACATACAAATGAAGGCTGCGGCTGTAATTAGAAGAAAATTTTATGCATGTGATTTTAGTAGTTTTGTGGGTTCTTTTCAGTTGGAAACATCTGATTAACACTATATAGGTTAAAATAATTCTTGCCAGTGTAGAACATTTGAAGGAATATCTGTATTCAGTCACGAGGAAAAAAAAGAGGAGACTGAAAACATCAGGTCCATTCACTGGACTGCTATTGTATGATTGCACCACCAGAAGTGTGAATCAAATGGAAAGTATGGAAACATTTTGAACTCCAGCAAAGTACAATCTGAAAGCCTTGGCATGCAAATACATAGGAAAATTCTGCTTTGCAATAAAGAAAAGAAAATCTTCTCCAAAGGAAAAAACAGTGGGAAAGAAAGAGCATGCAAAATACCTATTACTAAAAAAAAAGGCATGATTTGTTTGTTACTAAATATAGTGTAACCCTTTCAACAAGGTTTTAACCTTAAATTCAGTGCCTGTGATCTCTGTGGAATAAAACTTGGACGTTAAAGATAGAATACCAGTACAAAATTTAAAATTGGTGGTTTCTAAAATCATATTCACTGAGCCCTACTAACTTTGGACACAGATGAGTGCAAGAACATTTGTACATTAACTGATCTTTATGCTTTTTTCACTTAATTTTGTTCATATTTCTCAACTCGATTTTGATTTCCAATTAACTCATCTACTAAAACTAAAATGTAGAATTGCCTGGTTTATAATCAAGCTACCCCATTATTTGGTTATTACTGTCAAAGCTAGGATTTACTTTATGAGGATTCCTGTTCAATGCATTGCAGCATTTCCATTGTATTTTATGCAGCTCATGCTGGCAGGATCTCTGGTTTGGGTCAGAAAGACATTCCTCTTGAAAAAGAAGACACTTACAAAGATGTTATTTCATTCTGAAATAGAGCCATACACGAAATGTAGAATTTCAGATATCCACAAAACTCAATAATCAAAAATGGTTAATTTTGATTCTATAACTATGTAAGTAAATTTATATTGTGGACTTAACTCTACATTTGAAATATCAGATCAGCTTTTACTACTTGATCCCTAACCATTACTTCATAGTCTCAATTATTTTATTAGAATATTTATTATTACGTTCATGAAAGGCAGGTGTTTAATAATATCAATTAGCATGTCTTCCAGCACAAAAGATTAAACCATCTTCAAAAAAACAAAACAAAAAGCCAAAACATCTTCAGTTGCAGCATCCTAAAAAGAACTAGCTTCTTCCTCCAACTATATATTGTACATGTGTAAAATGTGGAAAGAAAGAAAATGTTTGCTCCCTGCTTTTTTTTTTTTTTCCCTTTTCTCATTACTTTCCAAAGTTATGTGAAAATTCATGCTACTTGACATATATAATTTATTCTGGAGAAGTTAAAAATTATATTGGCCATCTCTCTTTCTTCCCTCTTTGTAAATAAAATCTCATATTAAATCAAAACTTCGCCCCTCCCTTCTTTTTTATTTTTTTAAAGTGGTGGTTTGGTTTTCATATCAATATAGCAAAATTCAGAATAGTTCTCAGCATTCCTACAGTGAATGCAGAAATATATTTTGTGTTAGTCCATAAATGCCCTCTGGTGACTATCTCCAAAAATGCAAGCAATTTCCCCATTGACAGTACTTTTTTCAATACCCAGTACAGTAGTGCAGCCAACTAATGCTGAAATCATTACAGAAAACGAGCAAACAGCGATTTCAGAGATCAAACCCCTGTGTTTAGTAGGCTTTCTTTAAGTTCTGGTTTATTTCTCAGTCCTGAAGTTTTAAGGAAAACAATGGCATTAATAACCTGGTTGAACTCCTAGTTCCCATGGGATTAAATTTCTGTTATGAGACAAATATGAGAGATAACTTTAATTTATTTAAATAACAATTTAAAAAGTAGAGACAAGGCCAAGGCATCAAAGAGAAAGCAATGCTGGGGATTTAAAAATCAGGAAAATTGTTCATAAAAGAAGCACAGAAATATTTTTAACTACAAAAAGCCTCATATAAGGGATAGATTGGTAAACAGAACTGAAACAGATTTCCTTAAAATTTTAAGTCAACTACAAAACTGTTTGCACAGATTGGAGCCTACTGTGCCTCTAATCAAACAAACCAACCAATATCTACCACAAATCATTGTTCTTAATATTGAATTTGCTACCATTTCATCACCTGTGTACAGTGAATAGTTATAAGTTATAATAGTTACAAGTTATAGCTTGTTCATATAGCAATGTTCAGACTTCATGCCCTGGATTTTATTAATCTATTATAAATAAAGAACTGAATTTTTCCTTTAAAAAATCTGTAGAATCAATAGAAAACTCTCCAGCTTATGAATATGCACTGCATGCCATTTGATTTGCTCAGACAATTGGAAATTTCCTTCAGAATGGTTCCTCTAGTTGACATCTAGTTTGAGTCTTCTAGAAATATTTCTGAGAGAAGGTCAAGACAACCTTTCCCATTTAAAAAGTCTGAAGATGCACAGAGTGAATGCAATGACTCAGAATAGGTAGTAATTAAGAAAATTATGAATCTGAGAACTTGGAAACATAGCAGTAGCAAATGATGTCCTCACCCACTGAAATGAACCTGATGTCCTACTAGTACAAACTGGATTTTCCTGTCTCAGTTCCCACAAGTCACTGGGACATCCAGTAGAATGTATCAGGCTAACAAATACACAAAAACATTTCATCATCACAGAATCACAGAATCACAGAATCACAGAATGCTAGGGGCTGGAAGGGATCTCGAAAGATCATCCAGTCTACCACCCCACCCCCCACCCCCCCTAGGGGATCACCTATACCAGATCACACAGGAACACATCCAAGTGTGTTTTGAATATGGTCTCCAGAGAGGGAGACTCCACAACCCCCCTGGGCAGCCTGTTCCAGCGTTCCTTCACACTCACAATGAAACATTATAACCAAACACTGCTGAGGTGGTGGAGTCACCATCTCTGGCAAGAGGGGCCTGGACGTGGCACTAGGTGACATGGTTTAGTAGTCATGAGGTCTTGGATGACAGGTTGGACTTTGATGATCCTTGAGGTCTTTTCCAACCTTGTTGATTCTGTGATTCTGTATCCTAATACAAAATAAGAAAAATCAGGTAAGTCTATCCTCACTGAATATTTTTGCCCCCAGGCAATTTAAAACAACCTAAAAGGCTTTAAATTTACTGAGACTAAAGCACGATAGCCTGAAATGCACTCAGAAGCATTCCAGCAATGAGTTCAGGGAATATTTCATAACAGTTGGTTTGATCCAAAATTTCTGTTTTGAATTTGGTAGTCTTCAACTCATTACAATAACAAGCTACTGTGATAGAATAAATACATAAACAAGGGGAGGGGAGGGGGGGCGAATCACACCTTGTAGTTCAATTCTATTTGAGGAATCTGATCAAATGCAAACAAAGTATTGCTTTTAGAATTAACAAAAATTATGCTCATAATTTACAATTCTCTGATAATATACCTAGGGAATAACAGCAACAGTCAGAGTGAGTACTGATTTGATTTTTCTACATTAGCTCAAATGCATTGGTGTATAGTGAAAATCATGTCTTAATAAAAGCATCCTAGCTGTGTCAACGACCTAAGAAAAAAGTTTGGTCAGTACTGTGTGACAATATGCCAAATCAGGAGCTTGCTTAAACTAAGAGCAGATTTAATATACTCAAAGCGTTCCTAAAATGAAATATGTCCAGACAAGTGGTTTACTTCAGCAAATGTAAGCACTGTCAGGAGAGAGCACAAAAGACTCAAAAAATCCCAACAAAACCCCTGAACAAACAAAACCTGCTACAAATGGCAACATAGTTGGTGCCTGCTAACTTCCACTAGTTTCGGATACCAGAAGAGCTCCATAAGCCTTAGTATTTGTAGGAAAGGGGGGGAAAAGTGAAAACTCGTGGTTTAGATGCTCCATGACAGGACTGATCCTCAGACTGATCCATTTATTTTATTATTTCTTGGTTAGGTTTGGGTTGGGTTGGGTTTTTTTGTTCTGGGAGGTTCTGTGTTATCTGGTGTCAGGGCCTTGGGATGTTGGAGTACATTCTGTGTTTATGGGGGAGACAATTGTAACTGGTAGGTAGTTAAAGAGACCTCTAAATCTTCAAAATGCAAGTAGTTTCTGGAGCCATAAATTTTACCACTATCATTATCTTAACTTTTCTCTAGTTTCTCACTTTTTAGCCTAATCCTCAAGTTCTGTCAGTTTATTCACATTTGCAGTTTCTATCATCTCTTCCTATGTTTTTATCATATATCTACCTTAGTGTGATGCTAAAGCTGATATACAATACTGCTTATTAGATATGGCAGGTGGAGTGAAAATGTTCCATGTGGACTGGAAACCCTAGAAATTATCAATAGCTTTACTTTCACATTACATGTATTTTTGGTGATGTTGGTGGCATTGTTATAGACAAAGGAACCCTGCCCAGTATGAATACCATACTTTTATCAAGATGAATCTGGAATGCTTCCTAGGTTATACATCTGCTTGCTCCATCTAATTTACATATCAGAAGATATGCTGACCAGGGAATATGGAGAGTAATTATATGTATTACAAGTTGTTAGGCTACTATTTCTACAAGTGCCAAAGACTCATCATCACCACCCCCTAAATCTGAATAAGGTTCTGGTTAGCTGGCTGTCAGAAGCAAGTTAGAATGCTTCTGTGCCAGATACAACTAGCTGTACTGTGTTTACACTCTATCATGGCCATATTGCAAGACTTGTCACAGGCCAAACATTTTGCCACTGACTAGAAGACTATAACTTTTAAACATTATACATTGCACTTAAGATTCTCTGTCCCTTTTTAACAAATTCCATTCCTTTATTAATAGTTTTGGGGTTTTCTTTTGTGGGTTTTTTTGTTGTTATGGATCACAGGATCAAAGGATGTTGGGGGCTGGAAGGGACCTAAGAAGATCATTGAGTCCAACCCCCCTGCCAGAGCAGGACCATACAATCTAGTGCAGGTTGCACAGGAATATGTCCAGATGAATCTTAAAAGTCTCCAGAGAAGGAGACTCCACAAGGTCTCTGGGGAGCCTGTTCTAGTGCTCTGTGACCATCACAGTGAAGAAGTTCCTCCTGACAGTGAGGTGGGATCTCCTGTGCTGTAGTTTATATCCATTACCCCTTGTCCTATCACAGGGTGTAACTGAGAAGAGCCTGTCCCCTCCCTCCTGACACCCAGACCTCAGATATTTATAAACATTTGCTGTTGTTGGGATTTGTTTCACTGGGTTTTGGGGGGGGGGTTATAAGGTTTATTCATCTTGTAAATAAGAACTGGACAAAAACATAGTTAGAAGCAGATTGAAAATAAGTGAGTTGCCTTTAAGGGACAATGGCTTCTATAACTGGTGCTCTTGTCTTGCTCAAACGTGCAGGAACAGTGTCAAGACAGCAAATCACCACTTCATACTATGCTTCATAACTGAAGAGGCATGTTATATATAGTGAGGTCAAAACTGGAGCAAGTCACCTACATTTTGTGACTGTAAATGTGGCTTGATAGACATCTAACAACAAAGAGAATTTGAGTAATATAATAACTTGTACCTTACTTTTCAAGAATTTTAAATAATTTGTTTGAATCTCAGCTATCAGTTTGTATCTGTCAGTACTCAGGTCAACGTCTAGAGAAGAATGAGGTGTAGCTTGTTTCCTCAGAGAGTCTGATACAAACCTTGGTTCTTCTTTGTTCATCTTCTCTCACCAGGAACAATGAAACCCTGTCTTTTACACACACATAAAGTGTGTCAGATCCAGATTGTTGAAAAAAAGATATGCAGAGAATATATAATCTTGAGCAAGTGGGTGTAATGCTCAGCAGTGAATGCATTTAAAAGGCAACATATCACTGTGGAGAGAAGACCACCACCTTTATGCCTCTACTTAAACGTGTACCTGTGTGTAAACCTTTTGATATCAGTTTGAATTTGCACTGTTTTCCATCACTAGTCAAGACTCTGCTTGCTGCTGACTAACTGAGAAATGTAAAACCAAAATTCTCTTGACACAGGTTTTCAGAAGTGTCCATTGTTTTTTACTGGAGGTGTATTGGATAGTTTTATAGTCAGTTCAGTGGAAGGTCGTGCTCTACCTACTCACTCAGCCAGGTTCTGCCTTCAGAGCAGGAGGATACTAAAACTGTCCTTAACTGCCCTTTAAGGGACTGGCAAAAATGTGGGATGTCCAGCAGAAATGCAAGAGACCTTTTATATCCATGTTCTTGAAGATATTAGGACAAAGTTTACCCCAGGTCTGGGTTCAGATGAGAGTTTGATTTGGTATAGCAACACTGATCTTTGCATGCTCAAAAAAAGAACATTTATGGAAAAGAGATTTACTCAACAATGTGTTGGTACAGGCTCATGTTCTAAACTTCAGTAGTCATTTCTGAAGGACAGTCTTTGCCTTCAGAAACATTTAAGAAAATGTTTCAATTTAGTAGCTTTGGCTTGTACAAAGTGGATCACAATAATAACTGTGATGAAAAGTGCCATAACTATGATTTTTCTATAAAACAGTAACCAATACTGAAACCTTTATTAGTAGTGAAATTGTGTAGCTTGAAAACTTTAATTCATGTGATTTAAATTAGCATCTGCCTCTCTCTACCTGAACAAAATGACTTCTCCACAAAAAGCTTATATTAGTTGATCAGTATTACATTATTTATTTCAAATTCTACCTTATTATCTGACTTCTCTGTAACAGTTGTGAAGCAGGAACAGGCATCTGGAGAGAAGATGCAGCGTTATGTTTGATAATGAAGAATGTTATTCAGGTCAAAATAGAAACAGGATAAATTTAAGAATGGATTAATTTTTATTTTCATTTCAACTTTGGCTGAGAGAAACCAGTGCAGAATTGTCAGACTCCAAGTTTTTCAAAAGTTAAGAGTCCTAATGAAATCAGGAAGTAATTGAGACTGCACTATACACTAGGTAAAGAATTCCTTGTTTATCCTGTAAGTCACCACTACACTCTTTTAAATTATTTTTAGTTATCTCATCCTTTCTGTTTGTACATGGAGAGATCATGCATCTGTCAGTCATACTGGTGATGTGATATGACTGATTACAATGGGTAAGAAAATTTGGGGACTCTCACAGTCTCTAGATCACATGTAGCTACATATCTCCTATAAAAGTTCAGTAACCCTCAGGTTCCCAAGCTTTTCATTATTGAAACATCAAGTGTTTCGTATTGCCATGTGATCTTATGTCAGTATGACATCCAGCTGCCTGTGTGGAATTTCATTTTAGAAGCTAAGGAAATACAAACTGCGATTTCCTCAACCAAAATGTTTTGGAAGTGGAGTGAACTGAATGTTGGATGTTAGAAGAAACCTATACATCCTAAAAACTACTAACAACTCAGAACTGGGCTTGTAACATTGCACCTAACAAGATATTTTAGGTACCTTATTAGCTATTCCTATTTATAGCTGGTTTATTAGCCATAAAAAGAGGTTTTTAAATGTGCTACCTCCATTACTTGAGAACCATGCAATAGGTGTAATTGTATTCATTACTTTCACAATTGTACAATATTAGGCTAAAAGATATTAAGATCTTAGTCTAGAAGTGGAATTTGGTTTTACAGGTGATAAACACATTTTAATGGATAGGGCCTGCAGTTAAAAGAGTTTTTGTTGTTCAGACTTTACAGATTTATTTTAATTCTTCAATAAATAAAATGAAATACAATCAAAAAAAAAAACTAGTTACAAAAATCAGATAAAATGCTTCAGTGTTATTTCCTGTGAGTGTAATTCTCTTCCAGAGGAAATTTATTATGCATTATCTTAACATATTTTTATCTTTCAAATTTCCTTTACAGAAGTTGTTCACAAGTCTTAACAAGATTAATGGAAATTATTCCTGAATTATGCTAGAAATTGTCATAATTGTAATTAACTAATCCTCTTAAAACAAAACAAAAACAAATAAACAACCAAAACCCCACAGCATTACAGGTTTCTGAAGTATGGTATCAGCACAGAAAGTTTTCTTCTTTGTTGTTGAGAATAAATTGCTCCACTACCCTTACTGTGATAAGAAATTGAATTGTAGTGAACCTTTACAGGCTATATGCATTAGTTCAAATAACTAAAGAGCTGTAAACACTGCTGACAGCTTATTAAGTACTTGCTTGAGATGTGTGCAAAATCGAATAGTTGCACAAGAAAAAAAAAACTCATGACAGTGGTATTTAAAATGTAATGCTGTTTATTTTAGTGTGAAGTGATTGGTGTGTATTACAGCTGTAAAACATTTGTTGTTAGGAACATACATTTAAAGGTGGACAATGTCCTAAGAACAAGTGGAGCTGGGATCATTCTACAGGTGCAAGCTATAATGAGAGGAATTACTTTTCCTCCTTCTCTACTTTGTGTTTCCTTCTAAAGTCTTTGCATCATTTTAATTTGTATAAGAGCCATTTCTGAGGCATACAATGTGTTTTATATCTATAAATCTATCTCAATATGTACCTACTGTTTCAATTAACAAGGTATGATGACTTAAAAGAGCAGAATCTTTCCATTCCCATGTTTTAGCACTGTTAAAACACTAAGCAACATCTGGAAGAGCAGATAAAAAGAGATCAATGTTTAGCTTTGTTATGAGTAACACTCTAACATACGACTAGGTTGTAATGGTTGTTAACTTAACAAAACTGTTGTATGAAATATTTTGTTTAGTATTCATTAAAAACTGCTAATATCCTTGTGAGTTCTTCATGGGCTACATTTTTACGCATAATTATTAGCGGAATACCAATATGCAAAAAAAAAAAAAAAAAAAGCAAATGCTTTGGTGTTACAATGTGAAAAAGAAATTTTACACCAATCTTAATTTTAATTTGTAGGGGAACCATTTCCTACCACGAATTCCATGTTTTAATAATACCATCCCAATTCTCTTTTTTAAACTCATTTTGTCACTGTTTTGTAACAGAAACACTGTAAATATTATAGATGTGGTAAACTATTATACTTGTTTTCTTATAAATGAAATGATCTGTGCCAACACTGACAAAATGAATTAATGTGTTACTAAGGCAACAGTCACATTATATGCTTTCTCTTTCACAGTATGCGGTAGAGCATATGGTTTACTCTTAATGGAACACTAGCTTCTCATTAACATACCAGTAGCAATGTCAGAACTTACAAACCAGCATAACAGGGAAATAGAAAAACTTAGAAATTAGACCCTTTCAGTATTATTGAGTAGGAAATGACTGATGTTGCAAGGTACAATATTTAGCTAATACAGTGCCCTTTGCTGCATCTTCCCTCTCAAAAAAAAAAAAAAAAACAAACCACACAACCCAAGCCCAAACCAAAACTTTTTCTTGTTAGAAATATAGAGGTGCATTTTTCTTTCTACTTTAAAATGACTGACATTCTTATAATTTTTTAGACCATGTTTCAGTATTTTTCTTTCTCATGTTGTGTTTTCCATAAACTTCTTTTCTCTATGACAAGCTAATACCAATCATAGAACCATAGAATCATGGAATTATTTTGGCTGGAAAAGACCTTTAAGATCATCAAGTCCAACAATTATCTAGCTCTGCCAGGTCTGGTGATAAACCATCTCCCTTAGCACCACATCTATGAGTCTTTTAAACACCTCCACCTCCCTGAGGAGCCTATTCCAATGTTTGATAACACTTTCAGTAGAGAAATGTCTTCCTATATCTAATCTAAACCTTCCCTAGTGCAACTGAAGGTCATTCCTTTTCATCCTATCACTTGTTACTACGGTGAAAAGACCAACACCTATCTCACTATAACCTCCTTTCAGGAGGAAACATTATGGAGAAAAGAAAAAGTGCTCAATCCTGTAAATGGGTTATCCCTTCAGCAGATACAGCAAAACATACAGGAATTGTAATATGAACCACATAGTCTCCTTGGCCAGTCAGGATCATGCAAAAGAATTGCATACAGCAGACTGCTGGATTGTCCTGTGAGGACAAAATAAAGTGTCAGGCCTTCATTGGAGTTGTTTGGTGTTGGTTACTGTATTAAAAGCAGTTTACCCTTGCAGAAAACATTACAAATGGCTTATGCCCACCATAAATGGTGTGGTAGACAATACAACTAAGGGTGCATTCTGAGTGTGAGAGAATATTGCAACAGCAGAACAAAAGATGTGTGTGAGATTAGTACCAGTGATTTAAATAGTCTTAACCATTCTTTCCCCCCAAAATTGAAAAAGAACACAACAACACTGTAATAATGAAAAAAAAAAAAAAACAGGCTTTTATTTCAATTTCTTCACCCCAGTACTCCTGTCTTTATATCTCAACACAGCAGTGATAGAGTTGGATAAGACCTGGTTGTAGGTGATATTATGCTACCCAAGGCACTGCAGAGGTAAAGTTAGACCTGTATAAGACTGGGTAAGCCCAGAGTTTCTTGGGAAATGAAATTACAAATGTTTGGTGCCACATACTGTTGAATCCCCAGTCCCTTGGTAGCTTGCAAAACATAACAAGGAAAAGAAAGTGTCATATCTGATGGGTTCAACAGTACTGCAGTCTTTTACTGACAGTGAAATTCTCTTTTCAGAATTAGCACTGGGAAGATCACTACAACCTTGTCCTCTGTGTTATTTTACTTTAAAAGGTCTCTACTAAACCAGGCTTAAACATTTAATGTAATGAAAGACAGAAAGTTTGCTCAGCTTAGTCTGCTTATTAATTCTCAATTAATTTTTGATCTTCCCTTTATATTCTTTCTTTTTTTTTTTTTTTTTTTTTTAGTCCTGCAACATGTTGTTCTTCTGCTGTTGGTGAGGTTTGTACAACGGCTGTCTAAGGACTACACAGTAAGACTTAAATCAAATTAATCTCTGCTCCCTAAGGTTTTTAGCAAATAGTAACAATATCCACTGCAGGTGAGGGCAGAGTGCTTACAGCAAAGGTTCCAAAGTCAAAAAGCAAGAACTGTTTACACCCAGGTGTGGGTGTGGGTGTGTCTGTATGTGTAAATAAACACAGTAAGGCATACTTCATTTGTGGAATCCTATTCTTTCATTGAGAGGAAGTCATCAACAAAAAAGTGTAATTATCAGACTAGCTTAGCTTCTCTTTCTTACAACTGTATTGTGTATCCGCACTTGAGTGAACCCTTATCTCACCTCATCGAGGATACCTAAGCTGAGTATCAGTTTAACTTCAATAACACAAACTGTTACTGCAATTAGTTCTATACTAATTCAGCAGTGATGTTCCTCCTGTATGTATTTCTACTAACTAAAGGTAAGTAGAAAATAAACAGGGTAGGGAGGAGGAAGCTTTGTAACCTCCTTTAGCTTTATGAAACACAAAGACAATTGCCCTGAACACAAATTGCTTGTTAAGTCTCTATTCTTTCACAATCAACCTCTGCTAAAGAAGCACACGTTTTTATTATTCACCTTTGCACTTCAGCACTACAAGAAGCATACTGCCATCGAACAGCAGCGCTGCAAACTCCTGCCACTTCAGTACAAACAAAATGCAAGGAGTTGTTTATTAGTTCAGTGCAAACTGTGTCATTACTCAATCTGGTCACTCCCTTATTGGACTTTACTGTTTCTACAGGCAGAAACCAGTGTTTGTGAAGAAGTTGCAGAGTCATTTGTAATTACTTTACAGTACAGTAGCTGGTAATAAATGTCTCTGAATGAAGTCACTGATTCAAAGAGATAATTAAAATTTATGTCTATCTGAACACAGTTCCTGCTAGCTTTATGTAGCCACTATGCTGCCGGTATCTTTGTTTTGTGTAGACAAAGAAACTCCATGTTGTATTAACAGTAACAGTTTAAACAATTGCTGAAATAAATATTTGGCCCAAAGCTGAGAATTACAACAGTTTTCTAATTCTTTTGAGGCTTATGTACCATCACAATGGTTTCTTTTTAGCACAAAAAGCATAATTTCATCAAAATTTCATTGGTGTTAAGACTTTAAGACATAGTGAGGGCATCATGCAATTCTATATATCCACTTCGAGAGAGAAAATTAATTGGAGAACCAAGGAAGCCAACAAGCTTATCATTTGATCAGGTCATTTACATAAGTGCTTCACTTTTTTTTAAGCCAAAAGCTTTCTTGTACACCTGCACAGAGGTCTCATCAATTTTATTTCAGCAAAGCCAGTTCTTTTAAGCTTGTCCAGGGAAAAAGGTGCCAATTGTGATGTGGAGGGAAACAGTGAGAAAGATGTGTTGCAAGCTCCTTATCTTGATCTGACTGTTTGTTTTTGCACTGATGTATGTAATGAAACAAAGAGGATTTAATCGTGGCAAACAGAAGCCTACTGGCACCCAGAGGGATCTCATTTTCTCTCTTACAAGTCTTTTTCGTTTCAGGTTGCAGCTTCTTCTTTTCAGCCAATCCACAAGGCCGAGTTTCTTACCTGGGGCTTAAACTTGTGAGGCGTGAAGCTCTTTTGTTTTGACAGGTGCTCTTTGCCTAGCATTGGTGTGCTAATGCAGAGAACAAACTTCAGATATGCTAATGGCTGTAGTTACAAAAATTCTGTCTGTAATGAGTTTTATTAGCTTACTTCACTTTTAATTCCTAGGATAAAGGGGTAAAATCAAATCGTGGCAATAGAAGAGTGAGGAAGTTGGTTGCTTGTTACGTATGGTGTGGATTTCTCCAGTGTCTATTAAACCTCTGCATTTATGTATGGTGTGGATTTCTCCAGTGTCTATTAAACCTCTGCAGTAATGGGAATGTCATAAACTAGTATGTAAGAATCAGATCTAGTATGTAAGAATCAGATCATAACCTATTGTATAATACAGCTGCATGCAAGGTGTTTCACATGTAAAGAAAATGTACAGAGGGTATTTAAATAATCCTTTAATTATGTGGCTTTCTGACTTTTCTAGAAAGGAACATCCTTTTTTTTTTTTTTTGTTGACCAACTGCCCTGAGCCTAACATTATTTGTATGTTTCAATCCTTAACTGATGGACTGGAAGGTCATTATAATACTAATAATAAGCAATGACACATTCTTAAGATGAAAAAGTGGAGATTCAGGCCTTGGAATTGTGAAGCAATATCCTTGCTTTGCCTTGCCTTTCTGTGCCTTCCTCCCTCTACCTTGCCTTCCCTTCCCTTTCCAGGACACTGCACCACTTAGGTACATCCTGGATGTATCATAGGTAGAATCTGATGACTAAATTTTAAATATCTTTTTTTACTTTGTCAATTAATAATGCTGAGGTGATGTACATGTTGCTCTTCTGTGGGTTAGAATTAACTTTAAGGATTCCATCTATTGCTAAAAAAGCCTGAAGGATTAAGGAATATTGAGTATGGACAAAAGGTAGGAAAAAAGAGAGAACTCACCAGTGTTCTGTTGTTAGAGGACAGAAGTTAAATGCAAGGTACAATATTTTTAAAAAAATAGTAAACATTAATTCAACTACAATTTATTTCACTGTTCTAGTGATTTCAATTCACTTGTAGAATAAGCATCCCAGTGTCTTGACTGTTTTTTGTTTTTTCCTTATGGTTGTTTTTGTACTTTGAAGAAGAAATTGCAGTTGTAGAACCTTGTAAGAACAAGAATGCATCACTTCTCTCCGAAGCTGCTCATATCTGAATTGTCTATGAGAGGTCAACTGTTCAGACAACTTGAGGGCATTGAAGGTTTTTTAATTTTCTCACTTCTAATTTTTTCCTATAAGCCAACTTTGGGGCACATAGACATTTCATTGCCCCACTAAGACACTGGTTATGTCTTGTCATTCCCATTTCAAGCAGTTATGAAAGGGTATGTCTTTCTCAATGCTGTCACTTATAATAAACTGGCTTGCCTACTGTCATTAAAGCCATCATACAAAATCTGAGCCAATCTTAAACCACAGTATATGTGACAACTGACTAAAAGCCACTAGAAAAAGACTGAACATGCTATGGCTGTTGGTACATGTCTGGATTACAGTGAAATCTGCCTCATTGTGTGTCAGTGTTAGTGTCACTGAAGTGTCCAAATGGCTTTCAGCTCAAACTTGCTCTACTGTTGATGAACATTCCCTAGTCACTAAATCAGATTTTGGTCAGAGCTACAAAGACTAAGAACTAATCTAAAAATAGCCAAATGTTCACCAGTAATATTTTGATTGGTTGGTTTGTTAGTTGTCTGGTTGGTTGTTTTTTTAAAGCACTGAAGTTATTGAATTCATATTGAATGAATCCTGTCAGATTCAGGAATGTTTGAGGGCATAGCTCTGTTTCTTTGTAGCAGCTGAGGATCAGGGTCAGCAGACTTGTATTTTTATTAGCTTTATTCCACCATGTAGGATGTTCCGCCTTTTCATTTTCTCCTCTATTTAACTCTAAAACAGCAACATAAGGACAGAAAAAAATATATCAGAGGGAAGCTATACCTGAAGTTTGTGGAACAGAGTTGGTACATAGGTCTTACTCAAAATAGGTTCCAACCCTTCACAGGTTTGAGTTCTTTCTACAATATTCAATCAGAATTTCTTGGACTGATAAGGAGGATAACTAGAATGAGATCCTACAGGGGAAGAAACAAGAGTGGCTATACATATCATTTCTCCTGGATTAAAGAAATTCAGTGGTCTCTATAAGCCTCATTTTTGTCCTTTGGTCTGGTTTTCTTCTGGATTTGTCACTTTGTCTTTGCGCTTTCTGCATAAAACTTTCTTTCTGTTCCACCTTAACTCAGGCTAACACAGTGCTTTCCTTGAAGTCTCTATAGCAGGTTTGTCCTATTGTTTCACAGCCTTCCCAGAGTTGTTAGTGTGCTACAAAATGTTTAGTTTTATTTGTCTAGTTAGAATTATAATTGCTAATTTGAGGGAATGTTGTATTTAGTCCATATTCTCCTTGGAAAAAAACGCAATAAATGTGTGCATAATTTCTGTAGTGTAAACATTATAGCTATTCACATTAGATTGCAAAAATTCACCTTGATTTCAAGCCTAACCTATGCTTTCCCACTTTCAGCTTTTAGCTTTTATTTCTAGTCACCGCTGGTGCAAGACTTACAACTATAACCTACAATTTCTCTAAGCAGTGCAGAGCCATTCTGGTAGCAGAGCTTGCCTGAAAATTGTAGGATCTGAAATGAGAAGCTTGCAGCTGATGAGGCATCCTGCTGAAGGAAGGCATATTCTTTGCCCATTTTCCTGAAGACAGATGAACTTTCAAGAATTTCACAAATAGGAAGAGATAAAGAGAATGCACAGCAGTTAGGATATTTGTTCTTTTTTTCCAGATATTGGTAAATGACTCTATCTTTAAAAACAAATGAGAGCAAAACTGTTGTTACCAGGAAGTTTAATCACATCCCTGATTCAGCTTTTGAAGGGTTAAGTTGTAAACTAGAGAGCTCAATTTTCAGGGAGATTCTAGGAGTTTAGGTGACAATGGGAGTTTGGACTTACTGCTGGGATAGGAAGTTGGACAGCAAGGTTCAGCTCTTTTGAGGGAATCTAAGAGTAAGCCAAGAGGCCAGAAGGTTAAAGGGCAGCACTCAGGCTTCCCGTCGGTTCCAGAGACTCCAAACATTCAGGCATTCAGTGGCAGGATTCCCTCATGACAATCAGATAAATGGCCAGTAGGGATTTTAGTGGAACTAAAACTGATCCTGCTTTCACCATAGTGTAACTTGTCACCCACTCTTATTTGTATTAATGGGGATAATAATTGAAGAATAGTTGTACTAAAAGTCATGGGCAAGAAAAAAAAAATCAAGATGAAAACATAGGCTCTGAAATGTCTTTAAACCTAATCCCCTATTTTGAACTGCAAGCAGAAATGCAGATAAATGAAATGCATGCTCAGACTCTATAGTATCTTTTGCCATGTACATGTGGTAATACACTAAGGTATATTTTTACACTAAATATAGCTTTTTAAAGGATATAACTTACTAGAGCTTCTCAGAGGATGTAGCTTAGAGAGCTTATTGAAGCTCAGAGAACAAGCTCTAATAAGCTCCAGCAGTAAGACTGGAAGTTAGGAAGGATGAGGAGAGGTGTTGCAGCAGTTATTCCCCAGTAGAAAGACTGATCAATAGTACAACATTTATTAATGACCCCAAGCAGCCTGACAACATGCACAGTCATGTATGATGCTTTTGGTTAGAACAAGAAATGTATTCTGAGTTCTGGTTTGTTACAGAGACCATGCACAACTCTTTATTTCCCTTTCCATTGTAAGATGACAAAAAGGTGAGAACATCTTAGTTCACAATTCCATGTGTTTTCCAAGTTGTTGATTTTTCCCTCTAGTTCTTTTCTTGTTGGCAGCTTTACACTAATTTTACTTCATTTAAGCTGGTTCTACAATGAATAAAATAACACCATATTGTAACCTTACCTCTTTGCCCTGATCGCTACACTCATTTGCTTTCAGTCCCTTGTGTTTGTTTTCAGTCACTGTGCCCATGTATTTTACCTCCTTACTGGTTTTGCATGTTTCAATCAATGGCTTCTTTAATTTCTTTTTTTTTTCTGCTTTAGTAGAGGAATGAAGGCTTCATATATCGATCCTACATGAGCACTAGCATGCTTGAAGAAAATCGTGTGCAATCTTTCTTGCAATGGCATTTCATCACAGTTCTTAATTCAGACTAATCAACTATCCCTTGCATATTTTTTCTATCCTGGCTTGTTTACAAGAGTACCCATACATAGCTCCTGTCCTATCTTCACAAGAAAGTACAGATTTGAGCTTCTCTTTATTTGGTCCTCTAAAAGTTTACCTTGAGATCAATGAGCAAATGAAAAAAAACCTTAATATGGATGTTTTAACCATGCCTAGAGGGACATTTATGCCAGAGTCTGACTGTCTTCAAAATAGCTAACTGCAATGCTTGGGGAAAAATAAAAACCTATTTCAACTGCTTATGGTTGCATTTGCAGAAGACAAAAGATTTATTCATTTTCTCATATGCTATGGCATATGAAAAATGTAAGTTTGACAACAGATATTGGTAACAAGGGAGTTTTTGTTCAATTGTTTTTTTGGCATGAAGTGATTGGGGGAAAGGGAAAAAATTTTAAAAAAGAAAAAAGAAAAAGCTGTAAACACCAGATCTATATAATGAATCTTTTAAACCAAAATACATGAAAGTTAGCTCCCTGGGTGCTGCAGCAATATATATGAGAGTAGTTACTCTGATTCACAAAGAGCCATCTTGCCATTTAAGAACACTTTCAGCTACAGCAGCTGTTTTGATTCATAATCTGTTCTATAGCAAGGTTTATTTTAAAATACCAAGCAGGGGACAGGGCATTCAAACATCAATTACTTAATCGAGAGGATTCAAAACCTGAAGTGCTTGAAACTGAAATGAAACACATGGCAAATATTTTGCTTCCTGTCACACAAGGGATCCAATCCTGCAAGCTGTGTGAGTGCAAAGCTCCAGTTTGTCTACAGTCAACAGGTGAAATTCTGACATTATTGTCATCAACCAAAATATTTCCTTCACTTCCCATGGAAAGGAATTGACCACAAGAATGTTCTCTGAGCAGGGTAGGATAAAGTCTCAGAGTCTCAGTTCTTGTCATTTTAAGCTGGATTTCCTACAGGCTTGTAAATATAAAATCATCTAATGCTATTCTTTAGAGGTGTTGGAAGAATGACATAGAATATCATACCTTCAGACTCCAGGAAGGACTGTTTGAATATTTGCTTTCGGCTCTTGCAACTGTAATTGGAGCCAGTCCAGATCACATCAGCATTTTTCTGTTCTTCATGCAGCTACATGGGAAAAAAAAAATAAAAAACGTTTGACATACCCACCACACATATATATCCCCTCAATCCCTTTGCAAAATCAATATATGTTTATCAGGGAGGAAAATATTGGCTAGGAACTATTAGTCTCTTCCTGTATTTGATAAGTCAGCACAAGTCCTGATCCGCCAACCCAAGCACAAAAGTCACATAATGTGCAGGATCCTTTTGCCATGCCTTGGATCACTCACATGTGAGGATTGTCTGAACAAATGATTTGCAGGATCGAGCTCAGACAACACCTGGAATTGTCAAAGCCATCAGACATACAGGTGGTTGAGAGGAACTCGTATGTGGCACTCAAATTATTTTGTTAATGGTGCCATCTCCTGGTAGCAATTTGCTAAGCTAATCTTTGCCCTCAGAAACTTTTTAAATACCTAACACTTTCTATTTTAATATCATTAGACCAAAAAGAGGTAAACAAAATCATTCAAATGGCTTTGTCTGTTAATTTTGTGTTTATTATTTAATAAGGCACATTCTAAGAGGAAGCAAGCTCTTAATAAGCAGTGGTGCATTTTAGAACATCACTTGCAGGACACAGACTCCAGGCTTTTTGAAAAGGTTTTTGAAGGTATCTTATTTTCCCCACTCAAGTCGCTTTCACTTATTTCTTTTGTATGGTTCAAACAATAAAAAAACAGGTAAAGGTAGATGATACTCACAGAAAGCAATGGGTCTGCAAATCCTAAACCATTACATTTTGGGAAAGGAACGGTGCAATTCAGAGTGGGTTGAAGAACATTTGACAAGTAAGCACTGGAAGAGACTGATGGTATGCCTAAAGCAGTAAGAAATATGTCCTCAGATTTTGAATGGAAATAGTAATGGCTGAATAGAGTATTCAGAGCCTTGCAAGGGTTCACTTTTCAGGAGACCTAAGAAATAAAGTGCTGTTGATTTTGGAAATACAATCATAGAATCACAGAATGGTTTGGAACGGGTTGGAAGGGACCTCCAAAGGTTGTCTAGTCCAACCCCCTCTGCAATAAGCAGGGGCATCCTCAACCAGACCAGGTTGATCAGAGCTCTGTCAAGCCTGACCTTGAATATCTCCAGGGATGAGGCCTCAGCTACCTCCCTGGGCAACCTGTTCCAGTGTTCCACCACTCTCATGGTAAAGAACTTTCTCCTGACATCCAATCTAAATCTCCTCTTCTTTCATTTCACACCATTGTCCCTCATCCTATCCCTACAGGCCTTTGTAACCAGTCCCTCTGCAGCCTTTTCATAGGCCCTCTTCAGGTACTAGAAGGCTGCTACTAAGCCTCCCTGAAGCCTTCTCTTCTGCAGGCTGAACAACCCCAGCTCTCTCAGCCTGTCCTCATAGCAGAGGTGCTCCAACCCCCTCCCCCCCACCCCCCGATCATTTTCATGGCCCTGCTCCAGACCTGCTCCATCAGGTCCATGTCCTTCCTGTATTGAGGGCTCCAGAGCTGGATGCAGTACTCCAGGTGAGGTCTCACCAGAGCAGAGCGGCAGAATCACTTCTCTCAATCTGCTGGCCAAGCTTTAGTGGAAGTGAAATATTAAAGTAATGGATCTAATTATCTGATACTATACTGAGGAAGAATATTCTCCTGAATTTTTGCAATCACTGATACAAAGGGATTATTACCTTTGTATTGTGGGAAAGGGACTGTAAACTCATTTTCCAGAGCTCTAGCTCTCTTTCTGTTCTAGTTCTGCCACAGACTTTCATGTTACTGTGAAAAAAAGGTTGAACTGAATGTCCTGGTTTTGCTTGGTCAGAATCCCAGGCCAGCCACAGTCTGCAGGGCGTTAGCAGTTTGGAGTCAGCCTGGACAGCTGACCTGAGTTGGTTACAGGTGTATCCCAGCTCATAAACCTCAGACACAGTACAAAATGGGACGTTTGCTAGGGTAGAGTGGTTTTTGGCTTGGCCTCTTGGTGTTGCTTGAGTTCTTTTTGATGCTGCCATCTCTTTCTTTTACTGAGGACTGACTTTCTGCTTGTTATGACTACTGTTCTTTTGCTGGATTGAGTATAACTTTGTTTACTTTGTATTGGTATTATGTTTGCTGATTTATTAAGTCATTTTTCATTTTGACCTGCGGGTCTCCTCTCCTTTTCCTGATCCCCCTTCTTGCTTGGGGAGGGGGTATCAGGTGATAGGGCAACTGCTATAGTTCAGTCCCAGACATGTTTTAGATGTAGATATTGAGACACGTTTCAGTGGTTTTTATAACCAGGAAGAATTTGTAACAGGAGTGAGGGTAGTTTGCTTTTCACAAGATTTCTGTAAATAAAGTTTGCTAAGTGCATGTATAATAGAAATTTCAGAACCATACAGTAGCTAATCTAACTTGTAATGCAACTCCTGTAGCTAGTTAAACTTCTTAGTGATGCTGAATTTGCCTTTTACTGGACTTTGACTTGATATAAAAATTTCTCCAGGATAAGAGGGTAGCTAACTCTGCAGAAACTTACCATAGTGTCCTGAATTCATGGACAAGCTTCACTCACAAGTGGGAATAGATGCACATTCTAAGTAAGGACTTTGCTGCTCCAGATTCCATTTTTATACAAGATTAATTTTTCTTCACATTACCATGCTTGGAAACCAGCACCAAACTTACTCTACTCTGCACTTGAACAATGTTATCATGCCTCAAAGTTTAACCAGTCCACACCTCTCTTTTCCCATGTGTACCTATCTTAGTGGAGAAAAACAGTTCTGTAATTTTATTTTCCACCTATTTGCTCGTATTTTTCCATGTGACATCTTTTCAATCTTTCTATCTAGAGAGAGGGAAGTAGATGCAAAGGTAATCCAGTACTAACTGGCAACTTCAGAACTGCAGACAGTTTGTCCTGGCAAATATAAAGACCCTGCTCCTTTCTTGGAAATGGGTCTTACAATACATGAACAAGCCCTAATATGGCCAGTTTTGGGAGAGGTCACACAAGAATCATACAGAAAGATATTCCAGAGAACAAGAACATTTCTAATCTCATGTGAAGCCTTATGTGCAGACAAGCTGAAATGGTAGCAAGGGAAACAGGAAAAATGTTGCCACTCCAACACAACAATTTGCAAGGTAATGAAGGACTGAACTGCCCATCTATTAGGAGAGGTCAAATTATGGCAGAATACTTCCCTGGGGAACTCTAATGGTGGATAGATGTGAGCTACACACTGAATTGCACAACAGAGTGTCTAGTTGTTTGAGCAAACAAGTTACCTGAAGATAGACTTAAAAATCATGTATTTGGAGGAGATTGCAATCAAAATGGTGAATAACAAAGCAAATGGTCAAAAAATCTCAATATATACTACAGGCCAGATACTTAACCCTTTAAAAGCAAATCAGTGGTGGCACCAAACAGAAGGAAGAGTGAGAGGCATAAAATAGGCAGGGAAAATAAGCCTAGGAGCAATAATCAGCTCACATAGTTTTTTATGTGGTTTTATAGCTCACCTGTCTTTTTGTAACCCCAAGTTTAGCTGTGTTTTTTAACTTGTTGTTTTCCACTATGCTGCTGTATTTCAGAGAAAAATCACTTGGATAAAAACATTGATTTTGTCTTCTATGGATATAAGTAAATCAGATTAATTTTTGCTTTTATTTTTTCTTTGAACAACTGTTCTAAATAACTTTCACAATCTTATTCAAATTCTTTTATTTTTTTTTATAAATGCAAGTTAACCTTTTTACTTCGTAGAGATACTTTGCACAATATGTTAATTACCCAGTAAAGGGCTAATTATTTCAACGCATGCCTTTGAGTTATATATCTTGCTATTGGTTGTATGGACTGATGTTTCTGACCTGTAAGTGAAGCATTCAGCACTCATTCAACCTAACATTTGTTTTAAAATTTAGCTGGATCTAGTTGCCTAAGCAGCTTGGCAACGTCAAGCTGTGAACTCTGCTGACTAGAAGCTCCCAAAAGTACCATATCGATCCTGGCTGTTGGGCATCTGCTTCTGTGTTTAAGGGGAAAAAAAATAGTTATTGCTTTGTTATGGAAATTGAAAGCAGAGGGGAACCTTATTATTCTAAAACATAGAGTAATTAGCAGCAGCGGTGGAAACCGAAACATTCTGACATCAAACCGAAGACCTATTTTATGAATTATTTTCACATTAAAATGCCACAGTAAACTGGAACATTACATACTTCGTGTATGCCTAAGGCTTTGTAAAAACGGCGCGATCGCTGATTAATTTTGAGAGAAGCCTCGGGGCTCGTTAGCAGCTCGGTTAATGAGCTCCGGTACGTGCAGATAGCCAGGACGGGCGGTAGGTGGCGAGGTAGGCAAATGCACCAAGCTGCTGCCGCCGCTCTGCCTCGCTCCCTGTCAGGCGCTGCCCGCGGCCCGGCCCCGGCCCAGCGGTAAGCCCGAGAGGACTGCAGCAGCGAAAAGCCATAGCTCTACTCAGAGAGGTCCTGCAGAACTCCAGTGTTTTCGGTTTTCTCTAAGGATGATTCCTTATTGAATATTACGGTTTAATAATGAAGTCTTCACTGAGTTGAAACAAAGAAGTTGTTAAGAGGTATCTGCTGTAACGCAAGGGTGTCTAGCGACAGGACAAGGGGGAATGGGTCTAAGCTGAGGGAGAGTAGGTTTAGACTGGATTTTAGGAAGAAGTTCTTCAGTACGAGGGTGGTGAGACTCTGGAATAGATTGCCCAGCGGGGTCGTGCATGCCGCCTCCCTGGAGGTGTTTAAGGACAGATTGCTTAAGACCAAGTCTCTTTGAGAGGTGTCCCTGCCCATGGCAGGGGGGTTGGAGTGGAGGATCTCTGAGGCCCTTTCCAACCTAAGCCATTCCATCATTCTATGATACTAAAAAAACCAAATGGATCAAAATCACACAGTTCCTTTCTTGTTTCACAGTTGTCATGCAAATCAGACAACACGAGGCCTGGTTATAGGATGCTTCGGAAACGGGCAGTACCCTTGGGATTTTGCATTGATCACTGGTCTGAGTTCCATCTAGGATGGCAATAGTTACCCACATGGCTCAAAAGAGATTGCTTTGGTGGTTTCAGGCATGACTGTCCACATCATAAAATGATGACAGCTACTTGGCAAAGTGATTTGAAAAGGGAGGCTTAGGCTTTCTCTGAACAGTAAAGTTGTGCTACTTACACAGACTTAAAGTGATATTATTTTCTGGATGTGGACACACTTCTGTTTCCGTATGGGTAGGGCTTTAACCCTCTATAGCTGTAACAGACTTTTTTCCTCATATAAATATGTTTATTCTAGAGGCTGTGATACAATTTACTGGTAAAAAGACCCACCTTAGCCAACAAAAGAGTGCAAATATTGAGAGAAAATTAGATTAGTAAATGAATAATTTTATCTCTCTTAAGACTATGAATACATGAAAAACTCTCCATAAAAGAAATTCGACATGGAGTATGTGGACCATGATTTTAAATATCTGATAACACACTTATTAAGCATGAAAAATTCTACATTACTTGAGACACTAGTCCTGCATCCTTCACACTGCCTTGCCTTCCCACACTCTTGTCTCCTTCACCAGACTCTTCCTAGGCTGCCTGCTGTAACAGTGGAAGAGCTGGTAATCTTCTACTGTCCAAAAGCTGCTTGAGCTTCCTTTCAAGCAAAATCATGGAGGGGATCTACAGTAAATCTGCAAGTAGTGAAGGCTTGTGAGATGCAGTAGGAACTGGGTGGATGCAAGGGTTTGTGCAAAGGCAAAAGAAGAGAAGGGAGTGTCCCCTGCCTAAGGCACAGAGCCTCAGCCACAAGGTGTTTCCAGGGACAGCTTTGGCTGAAAGACTTGTGGGGGGGAGGGGGAGAAGCAGAAGAAATTATGGTCCTAGTATTGTCACTGGCATCTCTAGCCTCTTGATCAAGAGAGCAAATTGTCATGCAACCATGCTTTTATTTCACATAGTAGTGTGAAGGGCGTTTGTGCTATTGTCTGTCAGTGACACTCCAGTCTATTTGTGTGCTGACACAGAACTGCTAGATTGCTTTCTCAACATTCTTTGAGAGGTGTTCTACATTTTGCATAGGGAAGCACAGATGCAGTTTAATGCACTATGAAACGATATCCTACTTTGTCATAGTACTGTGTTAGCAACGTGCTAAGAGTTTGTGCTGAATGAGGACAGAAAGCCATGGATCTGCCGTGGTTAGCTAGTGCCTGTTATGAGGACTTCAAAGGCCAAGCCTTTGCTCTGCAGCTGTCATGTGAACAGTGTGACCTGTGAGGTGAATGTTGTTATAGCTAAAGGAAGTTGGTGTACTTACAAGTTCTTTAAATGTCTGATGAAAAGTTTTCTTTGTAAATGGATTGTAGTTGTCACTTCACACACACAGTGTAGCCTTTGCCTCCCACAGAACATCTCATCTAAGGCTGCGTATTCTTGGGATGCATCCAATCTGACCTGGAAAGGTGAGAAAACATCATCTAGTATGTCTTGTCTTTTCTTGGGTTTGAGTTCCAGATTACTGCTCTGCTCCCAGGTAATTCATTTACCTTATTGTTGATGTGGGAGATGGTTAGGAGGAAGGTCAGAACCTACCAACTCTTTTGTAAGGGGTGGAAAACACCATTTATCCTTTTCTTTCTCATTTATATTTAACTAATCAATGCTAAAATTTAAACTATGCACAAGGTCTCCAAAAGTACCTGGAAGTCTTAAGAACTGGTGTGGCCTCACTGCTGGGGAAGATAAAGAAATGGTCTGGTGGTCATGGAAGTGTTGGGTAGAAGGTTGGACTTGATGGTCTTAGAGGTCTTTTCCAACCTTAATGATTCTGTGATTCTGTAACGCACAAATGGAGTTAAATATAGAAACATAACGAGGGGCTGACTGAGAATATTCCTGTATATTTTTGAATGTTGTATTTTCCAAGTGCCATTCCAGAAGTAAACCAAGTTAGAAGTAGGGATAATACCTGACTGGGAAGGTACCTGTGTTTTGAGACTGATCTCTATTTTATTTTATTTTTTTTAACATGAGTTCCTTTTGAGCAAGCCAATTCCTGTATTTAAACCTATGTTATCCCAAGCTGTGAAGCTCCAAAAGTGATATTTGCCTACTTTCTCACAGGCAATAAATTTTTAGAACATGTAAAAGTATTGTGTATCTCAACAGCTGCAAAAATGGGAACATAATTCTGCATATCTAGCAGGTTTTCTTTCTGTTCTGTCCATTTTCTCAGTATGGATTCATCGTCCTAATCTATAGCTTTCTTGGAATACTCTGAAACGTGATCTTGAAAACCAACAGTCTGAAAAGTTCCCTTCATGTTTTACTGAGTTCTGAGAATGGGTATTTAAATTTTAAATACATAATACTTTCTGATGATGCTTTGCTTGTTTAATAGGAACTTTTCCAATTTTCTAATAATGAATATGCATATACGTAATATAAGCATCTTTTAGGCAAGGGAGGCTGCCTTCTGGTCATAATGACTCGAAACAGTTAATCTTGAAACTGGCTCATTTCTGGGTGGAACTTTGATATAAAAAAAAATCCATTATGATTAAGGTAAAGTCAAGTTCAGTCCAGGAATATAAAAAGTGCTCTTTATTAAGAGTTCTTTATTTCCCTCTGAAAGACTACAGTCATTGTGTTTCTACTACTGGGTCTCCTTTTGCCTATTAGAGGTTTTCTAGTCAGGGACTGTGAGCCAAATGCCTATTCTAAATTTACTTTACTTTCTACCATGAATATTCTTGACTGTATATGCGTCTGAGCATACTTCCTTTTGACAGATTGAAGAATAAGGCCTGTGGACATATACATTCTACATGAGCATGGGGGTTTAACATTATCTTAAGTACGGTTTTTATTAAGATTCATAATACTTGTAGTGATCAGCTGTGGTGAGTTGGACACATCAGCAGTCCTCATTACTCACTGAGGACTTTAAATCCTATTTCAGAAATCAGAAACCTTGAGACACCTCAAAATCCTCAGGGACTCAAGTCTGCAAGCTCGTAATGCACTTTTGAGAAATGCAATTGAAGACTCTGAAATGTGACTTCTAGCTAACCTGGCTAGGCAGTGCAATACTCATACTCTCCCTCCTAACCCTTCTCCAGATGTCTCCCTATAGCACAGCTGGCAGAATGGCAGCCCTAATTCACAATTGGGCAAATTAACTTAAATATTAAGACAGAAAATTGTGCATAGATGATTTTGTTAAGATAAAAATTGTGCTTAGATGATTTTGAACGTGGTCTAGAAAAACTGAAATTATCTATTTTTGCTCTAAGGCCAGTAATAAACAGCTGGGGGCTGAGACAATAACATCTTAAACTGCTGCAGATGTTTACTTGGTAAATATGAGCCAGGTCCCTCAAATAAATTTCTATTTTTTTCTTTAGAATATGTCAGTACACTTCCCACTTCTTGAATTTAGTGACCTAACTGCTGAAAATGAACTCATGTTTTTGTATGCCTAAGTCAACAGAGGAACCAGAAAGAGCTACTTGCTTTTCAGAGGGCTGTTATTAGAACTTTGTGCAATAGCAATCCCCATTAAAAGTTGAAAAGGTTGTCACCCATAAGTCACTATTCATTTTGGAAGTTGTATTGGAAACTAAGTTGTAGTTGGCAAATGTATCATAAAATCATATTGGAAAATAGTTTGTCTGGATAGAAATACTTCAAGAGAATCTGCCAATTTTTGTCAAGCTTTGGCAGTACACACGTGCTTACAGATTTCATTATTTGCCTTAAAGGCACATTTTCATCATGCCTGTTTTCCTTGTAGATCCCCTTGTTGGCACCCTGCCTAGCAGAATTCTACAGCATGAGGCCTCAATCCCTTCCAGGCTCAGAGCAGAGACAGACATCCTAGAGCATAGAACCTTAGTGCTTGGATGCTCAAGCAAAACATTTAATTCCATGGGACCTTTCAAAATAGCAACTTTTCAGTCTGAAGCTTAAGTATATTTTTCTTAAATTCTGCTGATGTTGGAGTTTGTAGATGTGCTTAGAAAGGCAGCAAAATAGGTTGCATTTATAATGCATTCTCTTTATTCTTCACAAAGCAAAGATTCAGTAAAAAGAACAAATATTAGCTCACCCAGCAGACCCTGATTTCAGTATTCACTTGCTCCAGTTGCTAGGAACAAGCTAAACAAAAAGCAAGGTGAAACTCTGCATCCCATTCAGGTGTTAGATTTGTCAACACTGAAAAGTACTTGATCTATCAAGATGGTTCTTCTGGTTTACATTTGGTTTGGCTGAGCACTTTCCCGTCTGGCACATGCAGAATAAACTCCAGGAACACGAGACTTTTGGTTCAGATGCATTGGTCTGGTCATGAGGTAGAAAGGGATGAGTTCAGTGCGTGTCTGTTTTCCTTTGCTGTTGCAATAAATGATAGCCTACCTTTCTGGGGAAAAAAAAAAATAAATTCTCTCTGAGAAAGTGAGAAGTTGAGCAAAGTCTGGGGTTCTGAACAGGGACAGGGCTCTGATTTATCTATATGAAGCAGAGCTTTCCCAGGATGTCAACATTTTGATATCACAGGATCACAGGTTGTTAGGGGTTGGAAGGGACCTCTGGGGATCATCGAGTCTAATCCCTGCCAGAGCAGGACCATATAACCATAGACTCTAGTGCAGGTCACACAGGAATGCATCCAGATGGGTCTTGAAAGTCTCCGGAGAAGGAGACTCCACAACCTCTCTGGGGAGTCTGTTTCTGTGCTCTGTGACCCTTACACTGAAGAAGTTCCTTTCAGTCTTCTCTTCTCCAGACTAAAAAGCCCCAGGTCTCTCACTCTGTGCTCAATAGGCACATGCTCCAGTCCCTTAATTATCCTTGTGGCCAGATATACCTATCTGAATAACACTGCACCATAATCCATAATTACTCAGTTCTGGTTTTATGGCTTATGAACTGAAAGGGGTTAAACCACTTAGTGATTAATTCTTAAAATTTGCTCAGGAGTTTTCTTTCTTTCCTTTCTCCCTATTTCACAGGATGCTAACTACCTCTTCCCTTTAGTCCTGTAAGGTTGTGGGCTTTTTTGAGCTTATGATCATTTTCCAGGCCACTTCTATGACTTTGTTTTCCAGCGTTAATTCAGGTGTGCAGAAGAGGTGTTGATTTATTCACTAATGTTAAACTGGTTTGCTTAGCCTCTTTGAAAGGACAACTGCTGTTGACACACAAACCAGATGGTTATTGCCTCGTCATGAGGTCAGGAGTTACAACTTCCTAACCACTAGGGAGATCAGATACTAAGAAGGTTTGTCAGTAGTGATGTATAGAGGGGAAAGAAGAGGGAAGGAGAAGAAAAGGGGAAGGCTCAATATCAAGCTAGCTTTGAAGAGATCAAGAAGGTCTGGTGTAGTATCTGAGACAATGGGAGATAAAGCCCACTGACAGGAATTTCCTTCCATTCTACAGTGTGAAGGTGTGGATAGATGGTCACACATGGTTGAGAACTGCACAACACTTGTCCTGTATAAGCTACACAAGTGCATTATTTTTCCTCATCTTGTTTGCTGAATTATTTAAACTGCCTGGACAAGACATGGGATTAAAAAAAAGAAAGGTATCTGAATGAATAAAGAAGATGGGGGAAGTGAAAACAGCAGCTTAACATAAATAAGAAATTCTAGCTTCCAAGTGTGTCTTGGCTTCTTCTCTGCACTCCACAGCTAAGTTTTGACAGAATAAACATGTCTATGGATGTATGATTATGTGTACACATGTGCTTGGTATGCATATGATATGCAGTAGCACAGCAGTAAAGGAAATACCATCAACAGAGCCTCGTGCCAATGTTTACAGGCAGCATAGCCCTTGTTGGTTTTGCTTCCATGATGCATGCACAGGAGCTGTTTGCCTAATGGAAAATGTAAAGGCCATGGAAACATTACTACAGAGCAGTCTACCATTCCCTTTTCCTGACTAAAATGAGCAAAGGAAAACCATGCAGGACAACACAATCCCAGATTTGCTTCAGTACGCTTTGATGCTGATGAATCTGGAAGAGCAAGTTTCCGTTTAGGCTTGGAGTCAGGAATCAGTGAATTCATCTGTCTGGCTGAACTGCAAATGGTTCAGATTTCACAGTGCAACATTTTTTGAACAGCAGCAGGGAAAATTTTTATTTATTATACTGGCTAACGGCAATTCTTTTTTGAAAAGTAATGAATATTTGCACAACAAACTCCTTAAAGCAATGAAGCCAGCTTCAGTGCTCAAAAAAGCACAGGCATTGGAGGGGGGGGTAGGAAGGCATAAGTCTCTAGTCATAAAATAAGGGTTCCTTTGAGAACATCTTTAGCAGCTAGTCAGAAAGTTTCTCAGAGTACTAATTTATTTATACTTTTATTTCTGCTCTGCTGGCAGTTTATCAAAAGTACTCCATGTGATTAAATATGTTTATGAACATAGACCTGTTAAGCAAACCCTTGTGCACACTACAGCAGCAATCAGCAGATGATGGGGTTTGGTGTAAGCACTCAAGGTCATTGAACCATAGAATGGCTTGGTTTGGAAGCACTCTCAAAGCTCATCCAGTCCAATCCCCCTGCAGTGAGCAGGGACATCCTCCACTAGATCAGGTTGCCCAGAGCTTGCTGAGTCTGACCTTGAATGTCTCCAGTGATGAGGCCTCAACTACCTCGCTGGTGTTCCACCACCCTCATGGTAAAGAACTTTTTCCTAATATCCAATCTAAATCTTGTCTTCTCTAATTTCAAACTATTGCCCCTTGTCCTATCACTTCAGGCCTTTGTAATCAGTCCTTCTGCAGCTTTCTTGGAGGCCCCCTTCAGGTACTGGAAGGCCACCATTAGGTCTCCCCAGAGCCTTCTCTTCTCCAGACTGAACAACACCAGCTCCCTCAGCCTGTCCTCATAGGAGAGGTGTTCCAGCCTCCTGATCATCTTCATGGCCCTCCTCTGGACCCACTTCATCAGGTCCATGTCCTTCCTGTGTTGAGGTCTCCTGCTGGATGCAGTACTCCAGGTGAGGTCTTACCAGAGCACAGTGGCAGAATCACCCCTCTCCATCTGCTGGCAATGCTTCTTTTGATGCAGCCTGGGATGCAATTTGCCCTCTGTGCTCCAAGTGCACACTGTTGGCTCATGTCCAGCTTCTCACCCAGCAGCACTCCCAAATCCTTTTCTGCAGGGCTGCTCTCAATTTCATTGTCCCCCAGCCTGTATTGATACCTAGGATTGCCCCAGCCTAGGTACAGGATCTTACAGTTCTGCCTTCTTGAACTGCATGAGATTTTCCTCAGTCCACCTCTCAAGCTTGTCCAGGTCCCTGTGGATGGCACCCTGTCCTTCAGGCTTATCATTCACACCACTCAGCTGACCTGCTGAGGGTGCCTCAGTCTCGCTGTCTATAGTATTGATGAAGATACTGAACAGCGCTGATCCCAGTACAGACCCTTGGACACCACTTGTCACCCATCTCCATCTGGACATTACGCTGTTGACAGCTACCTTTTGGATATGATCCTCCAATCAATTCCTTACCCACTGGACAGTCCACCCATCAAATCCCTATCCAGCTTAGACAGAAGGATGTTGTGGGGTTGCTCTGTTTTTCAGTCACTCAGCTTTTTAGAGATGCTGTTGCAAGCTGCAAAGTAGTTTGTGCTCTCTTTTAATCCCCTGTCCATGATTGAGAACAGAGGGCCAGTATGATGATATTGTTGAGAATTTAACTGTTGTTGAAAATTACCTTTGTGTACAGCAGTTATAAATAGATCCAAGCTACTAATAAAATCTTGAGTCACCTAAATTATCATTGTGAAAGCTGAACCCTAAATCTTTGTTACTGATTAAACATAGAGGAATGAGACAACAAAATTAAGGGACTTTTGTGAGGTCATAGTTCCTTATGATGATCAGAGGGCTGGAGCACCTCTCCTGTGAGGACAGGCAGAGAGAGAGTTGGGATTGTTCAGTTTGGAGAAGGCTCCAAGGAGACCTTATTGTAGCCCTCCAATATCTGAAGGGGGCTACAAGAAAGCTGATGAGGGAGTTTTTAGGGTGTCAGGTTGTGATACGACTAAGGGAATGGATCCAAGCTAGAGGAGGGGAGATTTAGATTAGAGGTTAGGAAGAAGTTCTTCACCATAAGGGTGGTGGGACACTGGAACAGGTTGGTGGAAGGTGGTGGAAGCCCCATCCCTGGATATTTTTAAGGCCAGGCTGGATGTGGCTCTGGGCCACCTGATCTAGTGGAAAGCGTCCTTGTCCATGGCAGGGGGGATTGGAACTAGATGACCCTTGGGGTCCCTTCCAACCCTGACAATTCTGTGATTCTGTGAACAGTCATGACATCAGCATCTGAACAAATTCTGTGTGACTGATAATTTCCTTGTCTCCTTTTAGAAAATGTAGTTAATTTGGCTTGATTCCTGGCATAGTTAAAAAACAGAATATAACCTTTTATATATCCATGAGTCCACCACTCTAAGTGGACTTGCTCTTAAATATACACACACACATATAAACATTTGCTGACAGAAATTTGGTAATGAACCTGAGTCTGGTTTTATTTTATACTTTGAAGATTAGGACTGAATGAAAGAGAAACAATGGCCAACAATTAGCCACATTTAGCCTTGTAGGAACATCCTAACTGAAAATATAGACATCATAGTATAGCAAAATAGTCAAGACATTTGAACTCTGCCCAACCAGTGCTGTTTCAAAACATCTTACAAGGCCAGTATTATCAGAGAGCTTCCTTCAGGGTCCAGATGAAGTGGAAAAGGATTTCTTTTTACGAAGTGGGAGAAGGGGAAAGAGATGGGGAGGAGGGAATATTTGTAAGTCATTATAAGGAAGGGATTTATAAGCAATTTTCACAATACTTTTTAACTTTCTATGTTTTTGTTTGTTTGTTTGAATAAAGGCATCTTCACTCTTTCTACAGTACCCAATATCCTTCCAGTAGAGGTGTAAAGTATCCAAGTAAAACTGTGCTGGCTTTGGTCACGTTATGTATTTACATAAATTTCCTCTGGACAAAGCTCTTCTTCAAGGAAAGAATTAATTTATCTACTGAAAAGCTCATCCTTGTAACATAAAGCCAAGAGCTGATCAGAAGAGGTTTGTCAGATGTGGTTATTACATACTTCTGCTTCTCAGATAATTTTCTTTTTTAACCTTAATCTTCAATACCTCTCTCTCTCTTTATATATATGTATATATCTTTTCTCCCCAGAGCTAGCCTTTGGCATAGAACAATTTTCAGCTTGTCACCCAGTTGCTCTGTCAAGCGTCTTACAGTGCCTGAACCTCTCATGGTTAAAACTACATGGTTAATGTGGAAACACTAATTGTTAGAAACGAAAATCAGAGAATCAGAGAATCAGAGAATCAGAAAGGGCTGGGTTAGAAGGAACCTCCAATGGTCCTCCTTCCAGTCCATCCTCCACTAGATCAGTTTGCTCAGAGATTTGTTGAGCCTCCCCATGAATATCCCCATGGATGGGGCCTCAACGACCGCCTTGGGCAACCTGTTCCAATGTGCCACCACCTTCATGCTAAAGAATTTCCTCCTAACGTCCAGTCTAAACCTACTCTTCTCTCATTTCAAACCATTGCCCCTTGTTCTATCACTCCAGGCCTTTGTAAACAGTCCCTCTGGAGCCTTCTTAAGGGCCCCCCTCCTTCAGTTACTGGAAGGCTGCCATTAGGTCTCATAGAATCCTAGAATGGCTTAGGTTGGAAGGGACCTTAGAGATAATCTACTCCAACCTCCCTGCCATGGACAGGGATGCCTCTCAACTAGACTTTGCTGCTCAAGGCCTCATCCAGTCCTGGCCTTGAACACTCCCAGGAGGGAGGTATCCACAGCCTCCCTGTGGAGCCTATTCCAGAATCCCACCACCCTTGTACTGAAGAACTTCTTCATAAGATCCAGTCTAAACCTATTCTCTCTTAGCTTAAGACCATTCCCCCTTGTCCTTTTGCTAGACACCCTTATGAAAAGTCCCTCTCCAGCCTTCTTGTAGGATCCATTCAGGTACTGGGAGGCAGCTCTAAGGTCCTCCCAGAGTCTTCTCTTCTCTAGGCTGAACAATCCCAGCTCCCTCAGTCTACTGATGGACTAACTTCTTCTACCTACTTCCGATGGCATTGCAGCGAGATTTTATACAAAAAGATTCACCAAACAAACTTATTTTAACAAGACTTTTATTGAAAACATACATATAGTCAACAAGTTATTTAGCTTCTGAATGCACATATTAGAGAATATTCATATTAGAGAAGAATATTTTAAGAAAAGGGGAAATAAAACCCTTATATGCTGCATATATGCTTAAGAGCAAGTTATGCTATGTGTTATGTGTGTGTATCTCTGTACACAAAGAGGCAAACACAACACACACAGGTTATCTGATTTGAAACTGTACAGTGCTATGCAAGTCATTACTTTTTCCCTTTTTTTTTTTCCTAACCATTTTTTTTTTTTGGACACTAAATAAAGCTTTTTATCCAAACGGTAGAAGTTGTTCACAGAACAGCAGTTATAATCTACTCCTCAAGAGTTTGCTTACAATTACAATACTAACGATGCACAAAAAAATAAAACCAACCCCAGATCTTCATGGGAAAGTTCTCTCTTACCAAAAATGAGGCTCAAGTAAGGAAAACATTCGTTTGCAAAGGCACCGTGGAGACAGGGTTTAATACATTAAATACAACATGAATCATTCACAATAACAAGTTTAGTGTTTCTGGGAACTTTGGTAAATACAACACAGTTGGTCACACAAAAATATTTCTGTTGATTTGTCTTGGCAACTCAGATACATCAACAGTGTAACAGCATAACAGCTTTGTTCCCATCTGACAGAAAATAATGGCAGTTCTGCAAGGCAAACGTTAAACCTGACCGTATGTATTTATTAATTCCACAGTGTTTTGACAGATTATAGGGGATGCAACTTAAAGGATGCTGACACGCTCACTGAGGGCTTTCATTTCTGTTTCTTCTAGCTTGGTGTTTTCATTATGGTTAGCACTTGGACTGATAAGGTGAGCTGGATACTGCAATCCGTGTTCTCCTGAATACTGTTCCCATCGGGAGTCATCACTTTCGTGGGTGATGTAACGTTCCCCCATTTTGCATTCAAGTTCCCTTAAATCTAACCAGGTTTGATAGTCCTGAAATAGAATAACAATATTAATTTTAAAGTTCCTAAAAGAAATGACATTCTCTTCTACTACCAACAATATGCAAAGTGCTATTAAGTCGGCAAGCTAAAGAGCAGGCATCCCTAGTGCTCCACAATGGAAAAATTGTATTCATTAATAAATATGAAACCTGCCCACAGAGACAGGTTTCATCTCTAGAGGATTGTTTGAGAAATTAACTTCGTAACACTCTGTCATGAGTTACAGGTTATTTTGCAGATTGTTACAGGTTATTCTGCAGATTTCCATAATATCTAAATGAGGCACAGTGCTAAAACAATTCATACAATCAGAGAATCATACCCTTCAGGTATTGGAAAGCTGGTCTCATAGCATCACAGAACAAATCAAAGAAACACAGAATGGTTTAGATTGGAAGGGACCTTAGAGATCATCCAACCTCCCTGCCATGGGCAGGAATGCCTCTCAACCAGACTTGGCTGCTCAAGGCCTCATCCAAACTGGCCTTGAACACCCCCAGGGAGGAGGCATCCACAACCTCCCTTGGAAACTATTAATGTTAAGTCAAATGACTATAATGGCTTTTTTATAGATATCATATTCTAAGCAAACAAACAAAACAATTTTGTAGTGCATTTTGAAAACACAAAAGAGTTTAGTATTGGAATCTAACTAATTTCAGAGATCACAGAGAATCTATAGGGGAACTGGTGAAGAAGTATTAAATTTTCCAGATCTGGAAACATCAGGTTTGTAGATTTGCTTAGATTCTACTGCACTTAAAGATGAAATTTTGTTCTATTCTTAGAGCCTAAATACATTAAGAAAAAAAAAGTAACTTGGAGCCATACCTGTAACCATGGGTGGCTTAATGTTTTGTCCACACTGTAGCGCTTTCTCATTTTCACTTGCAACAAATTATTGATGAGATCAATAGCTGGAAAGAAATAATATTGGAAAAAAGTCAGTTTGAATGCAGTTGTTTCAACTGGGACTTGTAAACAGGGGGACAGACAGATGTGGCAGCTGTAAAAAGAGGACAGTTATCCCTTCTTACGGCAGCGTTTTGCAAACTGCAGTCAATACTGATATCCCTGAAGGTACCCAAGCAACCCTTCCTCATGGGATGACAACTGTTTTACTAATCAGTTGTCCACTAACTAGCATATTGTCTACCTCTGGGTTCTTTTGGCAGGCACACAGCAGACTGAATATAATTCTTACTCAGTTCCTGCTCAAGTGACAAAATCTCACGTGAAGACTACAGTACTCGTCAAGCACCGTAGTAAACATATATACACGTGTATGTATCTCTGAGATTCTTAGTTAGCACTTTTAGATGACTCGAGAGCAGCTCCTTCCCATGCACTGAGTGGAGGAATTGGGGTTTATAAGTCACTAAGTCTTGCAATACTGTGTTTTTGAAATGAGCATTGTTTCTGCTGCTAGTCAACAGACTTGTGTTTCACAGTGGTGAGGGTACTTACAGACTCAGAAATTGCATTTGGTTGGAAAGGACCCTCAAAGGTCATCTCGTCATCTCCAATTAGATCAGGCTGCCTAGGGCCACATTGAGTCTGATCTTGAGTGTCTCTAGGGAGAGGACTTCAACCACATCCTTGGGTAACCAGTTCCAGTATTTTACCATTCTCATTGTAAAGAGCTTCCTCCTATGTCCAACCTAAACTTACCCTGCTCCAGTTTCAAATCATTGTCCCTTGTCCTGTCACTACAAGCCCTTCAAAGCAGTCCTTCCCCAGTCTTACTGTAGATCCCCTTCAGATACCGAGATGTAGCTATAGGATATTGAAATGTAGCTATAGATGTTGAAATGTAGCTATATTTCTTTACAAATTCATTAATTTCTGTGTTTTTGAAGGATTAAATGATTCACTGAAGTTACAGTTATGGCACTAGGGCCTAAAGGGAAGAAGTCCATGAGTCAATGACCAGTGCACAGAACTGCACTGAGTGACCCATTTGAAAAAATCTCTGGGATTGCTGAGCTTTGAATGCACCTACTAAAACCATTTTAAAAACAAAAGAAATAAAAGATGAGGCTATTATGAAAGGTTAAATTCTGTTCTAGGTGGTGCTAAATGCTTGGCACATGTTCTTAGCTTATTGTTACAGAATAAATGACTGGCCACAAGGATTTGTATCACTGCAAGTTTCCCATTTCATCACAGTATCTTTGGGCTTGTCCAAAGCAGGATGATTTACATCTTTATTTGTTTGTATCATGGTGACAGTGAAAGATGGTCTTGAAATTAACATAGAAACATGGCATCACCAAGTATCATTCAGTATGAAACACATTAGACGGATATTGTTGCCAGCTGGGTATTGAAGGAGCTGAATAATCATCTTGTCTATTTTAAAAGCAGATGGGACAGATTCTTTAAACCATCAACCATCTCAGCAACATGTGAAAGCTTTTATTTTTTAACAGAGGCTTCCTCTCCCCAGAGTCAGTTTGCCAACTAGAGCTTTCTGCGTTTTTCTGCCATGGGGCAGAGGACAACAGGCACAATGTTCAGGAAAATGGGACAGTATATGGCAGCCTACCTGGATGTATGCAGTAAGCATGAACAGATAAAACTATTCTCAGCAATAGCAGACTACCACTAAAGTACTGACTTCCTGGTGCTGAATATTATCTTGGAAATCAAAGCAAGAATGGGAATGAGATAAGACAAATCTCAGGACTTCTGACAAAGGCAGCATCGCCAGAGGTTCTGAGTCATGCCCTTCCTGGAGCAGATGGTCCTAATTTTACTTTTCCTGTTGTGGACAAACAGATTTTTAGCTACTGTTTTAGTGTAGAGTCCAGTTCATGCTAAATTCTCTATCTTATCTTTATTTTGTTCCCTCTCAAAATGCCTGTGAAGTGGATTTCATCATTTACTATGAATCTCAGTTTGACAAAGAGCTCAAGAACTTGATGAAAGAGTTGACTGTCCTGAGAGCTGATTTCAGTCAGCCAACTATTGAGATGTAAGTGCACATATCCCATGATGTGGCTCTGTAACTGCCAAGAACTACTGAATATTCATCCTGCCATGGAATATTGACAATGTCTCTATTATGTATTTTGTCCAACCCTTTGGAAGCAGATAGGACAAAACTAAACCCAGCTATTCAGCCTCCCTTTAGTTACACCAGGATGAAGACCCCCTTTGCCCCTTTTTTTCATGTTAGGACAATGGCAATTTCTTTGTATTTTGGGGGAAATTGCTGAGGCATTGACCTAGAAACAATATCAAGAGAAGGTACATAAAGAAGGACAAGAAAGGAAACCCAAGACATGCAAAGGCAGCTTCACTGGATGGTTAGGATTGTCAGTATTGAGCAATCACTTGCTCTTGAGAGAAGTTTACACATTAAGTCTGCTTGTTTCACCACTGGAATATTGCTGTCTGAAACAAGCTTTGGTGCTTTAGTTCTTTATCCAGGGTTCCTTTCACCAGGGAAGTTTCCAAATATCACTTGCCTCTTAGCAGTAAATTAGCACAAATGCAACATGACAACTATGAAGACTTAGGGCCCAAACTATCTGATAGAATTCCATTCGTGAAGAAACAGATCAAATATGAGTTTCAACAGCAAAAAGCATTTGCTAATTTTTGCCAGGAAGTCATGCAATCGAAGAAAAGCTACTTCTCAGGCTTAAGAGTTCTGAGTATCAGGAGTCAAGATGCAAGTGGTATGTACTGGCAAAGTAAGAAAAGGGCAGCACTGTGTAAAGGAAAGCAGAACCTAGGGAGTTCAACACAGACTGGCTGAGTGCTGGAACTGAAGGATTAATGGATTTCCTTAGGGATCTGGGACACTCTGTTACTAAGAAAATTCTGAATTTAACTGGTGTTAAGGTGGCAACTGGTGTAGAGGTTCAGACACCAACAGGTTCTGTGAGACTTCTTAAAGGGAATGAGGAAAGGTCCTACTTACTCTCTGTGTTTCACCTTACAAAAAACTCCATCCTGTCCTCACAGTGTCCTGACATAGTTATCAAACATAGTTTGGTCTGGCTACAATTCATGTAAGATGTAAAACCAGAAAGATCCATGTTGACTCAATTGCTAACAGTTAGACTACTTTCTAACTCCTGATGCTTTTCCAGACACAGTGCTTAGGTATGAGCTATCTAATTTTTAAAATTTTTCTTTCCTTTTGAACTTTTGCTACCTTCTGCATTCCAGCTCCCAAATAAACATCTTGTTGCTTGGCAGTATCAGCAAAAGCATCTAATAGTCACTAAACCAAATATCCTTCACTCTAATCTGTGCACTATCCATTAAATGCAAAGAAGTATGTGATTTAAAAAAAAAATTACAGTATCTTAGCTCTTAATTGCTGATTACAATAAAAATAGAAGTAAATATGACAGTAATGAACTTCAGCTATTAACCTTTGTACACAGAATCATAGAACTGTCGGGGTTGGAAGGGACCTCAAGGATCACCTAGTTCCAACCCCTCTGCTATGGGGGCAAGGGATGCCTCACACTAGATCAGGTTGCCCAGAGCCACATCCAGCCTGGCCCTTAAAACTTCCAGGAATGGGGTTTCTGCCCTGGGCAACCTGTTGCAGTGCTCACCACCCTCATGGTTAAAAACTGCTTCCTAACATCCAATCTGAATCTACCCATTTCTAGGTTTGTTTCATTCCCCCTAGCCCTTTCACTATCTGACACCCTAAAAAGTCCCTCCCCAGGCTTTCTTGTAGGCCCCCTTAAGACACTGGAAGGCCACAATAAGGTCTCCTCAGAGCCTTCTCCTCTCCAGACAGAATAGCCCCAACCTTACATGAGTAATGGTCTGCAAAGAGTGTGGAAATAACTACAGTTGCAAGAATTTTTACATCCAGTTTGGTTCTTTAAGACAGAGTAATGGTCAGTGTCAGTTTTTGCAACAGGCATGCAAAATGTCCCAATACTCTTTTGTTAGCCATTCTGCAACAAATTACATGTCCTTGAATAAAAGTCTTTGTTGCACAGACATGGGCAACACACTCGGTTGATGATCACTTCCCTTAGTTTAAACTGAAAATTACAGAACAAAACAAAGAACTTGTAACTTGCACAGTTCTACTTAAAAGCACATCCACAAAATTTCAAGCAAGCAGGTTCCTTCAGTTTTAGCAGCAGCTAGCTCAGGTGTATCAGCTGTGTATGTTTGAGATCACAGCATCACAGAACAGTTTGGGTTGGAAGGGACCTCCACTAGGTCAGGTTGCTCAGAGCCTTGTCGAGCCTCACCTTGCATACCTCCAGGGATGTGGCCTCAACTACCTCCCTGGGCAACCTGTTCCCAGTGTTCCACCACCCTCATGGTAAAGAACTTGTTCCTAACATCCAATCTACACCTCCTCTGATTTCAAACCATTGCCCTTTGTCCTCTCACTGCAGGCCTTTGTAAACAGTCCCTCTCTATCCTTCTTGTAAGGCCCCTTCAGGCTGCTAGTAGGTCTCCCCAGAGCTTTCTCTTCTCCAGGCAGAACAAACCCAGCTCCCTCAGCCTGTCCTCACAGGAGAGGTGTTCCAGCCCCGTGATCATTTCTGTAGCCCTCCTCTGGACCCAATTCATCAGGTCCATATCCTTTCCCTGTTGAGGGTTCCAGTGCTGGACACAGTACTCCGGGTGAGGTCTTTACCAGAGCATAAAGTGGCAGAATCACCTCTCTGGATCTGCTGGCCACACTTCTTTTGATGCAGCCTAGGAGATCCTAACCTGGTATGGTTGTGAGTTAATCTCTCCCCAGCATCCATTGTTTTGAGGTTTCTGTCTTACCTGCCATCACCTGCTGTGACTATAGACAACAGCAGGTTTGAAAAAAACATTCTAAAAAAATTTGGTTTCGCTCAACTTGACATAAAGCTTCTTCCACTACTTCTCACTGTTCTACAACAGTGTTTCTAGGATTATCATATTATGAACATTCATAGCAACCAGCTATGATTCATTTCAGCAGTAAAAAAAAGTAGTCATGCATATTGCATTTTATACGGTCAGAGAACCTAGCATTTTTATTGTCACGCATAAATTAAGAGTTAGTATTAGTTCCTAGATGGTAGTTTAGCTGTTCTAAATTGACTGACTTCTCAGTTGCTGCCTTCTATTACTGAGGCATGTAATATAGCCTCTGGATGAAGGTACCACTTTAAAAATCTGCCTGTAAGGTACAATTCATAGAGCCCATTGTTAAAGACTGCTTGGACCCAGCATTGCCTTTTGGCAGTTGAGAAGCAATCAGTGTGTCACAGAGAAAGAAAGGAGAAGTTCACATTCATTTCATTTATGGTATGACATTTTTCAACATCATACAGTAGAATACTTTAAAAAATATCTCTTTCTCACCTGCGTTAAGGATAATATTTATTTTGTATTTATTTTATATGCAACAATGATACTTGGTCCAATCAATTTTGGTTACAAATTAAAAGTAATCACAGTCATGTATATTAAAACTTCTGTCATACTACTAAAGACAGAGGCAAAGGTGTTAAATACCTCAGACTCTTCCTCATCCTTGACTGCTATGCTCCTCCTGAATCCAACAAAGGAGATTCTCCTTAGTTCTGCTTTTGTTGCTAATACATTTGCAGAAACATCTCCTGTTCTCTTCAACAGATGAAGCCAAATCAATTTCCAGTTGGGCTTTTCTCCCTGCATAGTCTCACAACAATCTTGCAGCGGCCTGCCCAAGTGGCCTGCCCTTTCTTCCCATGACCATAGACCCTCCTTATCTCCCTAAGCAGCAACCAAACCTCACTATCCAGCCAGGCTGGCCTTCTTCCCTGCCGACTCATCTTTCAGCACATGGGCATGGCCTGTTCCTGTGCCATTAAGAGTTCCCTCCTGAACAGTGTTGAGCCCTCCTGCACTCCTTGGCCCTTCAGAACTGCCTCCTAAGGGACTCTAGCCACCAGTCTCTGAAACAGGCCAAAGGTTGCCCACCAGAAGTCCCAGGTGGCAGTTCTGCTGACCCTCCTTTTCTCCAGCAAGTGAGAACTTTCATTTCATGACTGGTGTGCCCAAGACAGCCCCCAACCATTACATCACAACAAGTCCTTCTCTGCTCACAAACAGCAGGTCCAGAAGGTGCCTTTCCTAGTTGTCTCTGCCACCAGCTGTGTCAGGAAGTTATCCTCTATACACTCCAGGAATCTCCAGGACTGCTCCCTCTCTGCTGTGTTGTATGTCCAGCAGACACCAGGGGAGTTGAAGTCCCCCACAAGAACCAGGGCCAGGGACTGCAAGACTTTTGCCAGGTGCCTAGAGAATATTTTATCTGTCTCTTCATCCTGGTTGGGTGGCCTATAACAGACTCCCATCAGAATATCTGCTTTGTTGGCCTGCCCCCTGATTCTTACCCATAAACACTCAACTCTATCATCACCATCATCAGCCTAAATACAATCAAAACACTTCCTGACATATAGGGCCATGCCATGGCCTCTTCTTCTTTGCCCATCCCTTCTGAAGAGTTTATAGCCATCAACTGTGGTGCTCCAGTGGTGTGAGATCCCACCATGTTTCTGTGATGGCTACTATATCATAATTTTTCTGATAGGCAATGGCTTCCAGCTCCTCCTGTTTGTTTCCCATGCTGTGTGCATTAGTGTAGATGCACTTCAGTTGGTCTAAAGATCTTGCCACCTTTTTGTAGTGACAAGTCCCAGTATCTGCCTGGCTCTTCTCAGGTGCTCTTGTGATTCCTTGCACTTATTTCTAGCCAGCCCCGTTTTGTGCCCTTCTCCCTTCAAATCCAGTTTGAAGCTCTTTCAATGACCCCTGCTAGGTCGTAGGCTAGGATCACTTTGCCTTCTGAGATGGGTGTATCCTGTCTGTTGTCAGCAGACCTGGAAGCTATGACTAAAGAACCCAGAGTTCTGCCAGAAACACCAGGCTTGGAGCCAGGCATTGATCTCCTGGCTCTTCCTGTTTATTCTGTCATCACTCTCTGTGACTGGGGGGGATACAGGAGAACACTCCTTGTGCTCATGATCCCTAACCAGTCATCCTAAAGCCCTGAAGTTTCTCTTAATTGCCCATGGACTACTTGTCCTTACTTCACCACTGCCTACGTGAAAGATCAGCAGTGGAAGGAGTCTGGTTTCATCGAGCAGGACCTGCCCTGCATGAACCCACGCTGACTGGGCCTGATCACCTGGTTGCCCTGCTCCACAACCTTCCCTGGCTCTCCCCATTCAGAAGGCAGGGAGGCCAGCCTTCTTCCCTGCTGACTCATTCTTCAGCACATGGGATGGCTTGTTCTTGAGCACTTAAGGCTTCCTTCTTGAAGAGTGTCCAGCCTTCCTGGGCTCCATGGCACTTCAGGACTGCCTTCCAAGGGACTCTGCTGACCAGTCTCCAAAACAGGCCAAAGTCTGCCTGCTAGAAGCCCAAGGTGGCTGTTCTGCTGACCGCCCTCTTCTCCAACAATTGACAACTCCCTCATTTTCTGATTGCTGTGCCCAAGATCCAGCCATCACATCACTCACAACTCCTCTTCTGTTCACAAACAGCAGGTCCAGCAGAGCACCTTACCTGGCTGGCTCCCTTACGAGCTGTGTCAGGAAGTTATCTTCCACCATTCTAGGAACCTCCTGGACTGTTCCCTCTCTACTGTACTGTATATGGTCAGAGATTACAGAAATTGGATGGAGCCAGCAGGTGTATAGGGCTCACAGATCTGCCCTTTGATGACCTGCACAGGGTTGCAGACCAGAGTAACTGACATGAGAAAAGCATTCCTTTATTTTCCCAAGGTCATCTGGAGTCTGAGTTCAATTCTGAGCTCTAAAAAACAGCATTATCAAGTAATGGATCAACTAACGCTTGGATCAAGTAATTGATCTGTTCAGTTTTTCAAGTTGTAGGTTAGCACAATATTGTGGCTCAGCAGCTAGCAATTAAAAATACATCACAAAATCATAATGCATAAGCAGATTTCAACTTAGCAATTTGGTAGTTGTGTTCTTACCCTCCCTTTTGCATGCCTGCAGCCTGATATCCATTTACTCTTAATGAAGGGGTCCTTTCCGACTTAAATCGTTTTACATATCTATGAAGGCTGTGAGATTCTATAAAAGGAGAGATAACACCCTAGTGGGTAAGTCTTCTTTAGGTGCTCTACTGAATCTTCACCTCTGAATGTAGAAATTAATCTTCTGTCTACCACAGTAGAAACTTGTTGGAGACAATTTCTTGCAGACTTTTCTGTGCTGATTGCTGTTTGCTTACTCCAGTGCCAGATAAAACATTGCTGCCAACAACTTATGTCAGCTTACACAGAAGAAGTGTGGAGGTTCAGGAGGACTTCAGTGTGTGTGCACATTTATAGCTTTGGGTTTTTTTTCCTACTTTCCTTCAACAGATCTCATCAAACTTCATCTGCCACTGAGATAAAACAACAGACAATGCTCTCAAAGCATTTTTCAGCTGATGATCTCACACAGCTATAATATACATATTATAGTAAATACACACACACTTCCCTAAGCTTTACTTAATGTGTAAGTTAAACATGTCACCTGAAACCCAGAAAAACAGTATTGTACATAATGGAAATTGTAAATGCTAATATTTTAGTTCAATTTGGTACATACTACAATTCAGAAAAAAAAATAAGGCTCTGATGTTTATAATGTCTCCTTTTAAGACTTATGAAGCAAACTTGCAAAAAGTTAAGAATAGAAAGATTAAAGAAAAAAAATGTTTCAAAGAAAATCGACCTGCCTGAAAATATTTTTTATCTCCAAGAAAATGCTGGTGAAAATAGAACTGATATTTTTATTAAATGCCCTCCTTAGTCGTGTTTAGAAACATCTTTAGCAGAATTCATTTACCTTCTTTAAAGATGTTCATAATGAATTATTCACATTGTTCTTTTGCTATCATAGAATCATAGAATGGTTGGAAGGGAGCTACAAAGGTCATCTAGTCCAAGCCCCCTGCAGTGAGCAGGGTCATTCTCCACTAGATCAGGTTGCCCACAGCCTTGTCAAGCCTGGGCAACATGTTCCAGTGTTCCACCAACCTCATGGTAAAGAACTTGTTCCTAATATCCAGTCCAAATCTGCTCCTCTCTCATTTCAAACCACTGCCCCTTGTCCTTGTACAGACCTTTACAAACAGTAGTCCCTCTCCAGCCTTGTTAATATCTTTGATGCCACTGACCAGAACTCTAGTTTCAAAAGTCTCATTATTTATCTCCAAGACTCCCCCATCCACAGAAAGACTCTTCTGTGCCACTTTCTTCACACTGCTCTTGAAACCTTGTCTCTTTGGAGTTGTTCAGTCTTTTTTATCTTCTCCACAGAAAGACTATAAAGCTACAGGATCCTGCTGAATGGAAGCTAAATTACTGGCACAAATAGAATGAGAAAAAGACTGCAGAAGCACTAGATCTGAAAGAAGTAGAGAAATAAATACAAGCAACATGAGTTCCAGCAGCTGGGGTTCCCCACAAGATTCTATAGCAACCCAATCTGTAGGTGGGTATGTGCTTCCTTCAACACCTCCTGGAGAGATACCATTCTAAAGGACTATGCCATATGCAGTCTATACTTGCTCTGCAGGAAATGTTTAAAGCAGCTGATGGCACAAAACAGAGACACTACATTCTGGTACATTATGGTACCTTGGAATTTCAAGTATTTCTTTTTTCTTTTTCCACTGGAATACAAAAGGAAAACAGTCTTTTTTAGCATTGATATAAAGCCAGCCACAAACAGACAGTACCTTCATGGGAAATTTCTTTCCAGGGATTAGGTGGATACATGAAAGCGGCATTTTGGATTTGGTCATGTATGTCTTCATCTTCATTGAAGGGAAAAGTTCCGCTGAGGCTTACATAAATGATGACACCCACAGACCACATATCCAGAGATCTGTTATAGCCTTTGTTCCTCAGCACTTCTGGGGCAAGGTAGGCTGGGGTTCCTACAACTGACCGCCTGAAGGATTTCTCTCCAATGATTCGGGCAAACCCAAAATCGCAGAGTTTTACCTGTTTGAAGAAAAATGTGTAACACAGACATTAGTTTTATTACCAAATACATAGTTGAGAAACTGTTATCATGCTTTAGCTGCAAAATGCATCTCTACTGCTCCTTTAACACACTTTTTGTTCATACTTCTCTTTGAGAGAAGCACCTTCATTCCATTGAGGCAGGAGGCTAGATTCACAGGCCATTGCATCTCCTTTCTGCCTCCCAGTAAATTCAGTAACACAGAACAGCTAAGAACAAAAGAAATACCCTTTTGGATGGGCCTAACAGCTCAGGCTCCTGGTGAAAATAGCATAAGAACACAGCAAATAGAAAAATTATTTTATCCATGATTTGTTTCCTAAATCAAGCAACTTGACAAAATTTAGTTCTTGAACTTCCACTTTTGTTTTATTGTGGACATGATTACACTCTGCCTCTGCAACCATCCTTGTCTGATTTCTTTGGAGGGACAGATTTAGCTAGTTAAACATTCTCACTTAACATTTCAGTATAGATCCTTCCTTTCCAATTATTGATATTATTTGTAAATTCTAAATAGTGCTCCTTTTGAATATAGTTAGTTGAAGGGGACTATATATGAGCTACAGATCAAAGACAACAGGAGCTGATTGATACAAATACCTCTTAATGAGAAACACAGCAGTGAGCCAGAAAGAATATTAAAATATTCTGCAATCTACCTGGCATTTAAATTCATCAAATTAAAGAAGCCTTTGTTCTTCATGAGCTCTAACTTCCAGAAAAATAACTCTTTCTGGTGACTGCTTGCAAATTGTTGCCTATCTGGACCAGATCAGCCATGGAAGCAATTTGTGCTGTACTAGTAAGCAAATTAGAAACAATTGCATAAGCAATTATGTCACACTTGAAAATCCAGCTTGATATTTTAGGCAAATGACAAAAGGTGAGGATTTTCAAACATGTCTTCTTTGGAGAGTTTTTTTGAGTAAGTGATCAGCTTTTTCTTATTTAAAATATCTGTGGAGCTCCCTGAAAGAGATGTAGACAGGCCACTAATCGCTTTTTTTGTTTGCTTGCTAATACTTATTAATGTGAAAAGAAAAATCTTAAGAAAGGACATTTTCTACTTGCCTGTGGGAAAGGATCAGCTGATGCCAGTAACACATTTTCTGGTTTGAGGTCACAATGAACAATATTTTTGAAATGAAGGTGTCTTAAAGCAACAAGGATCTGTGAAGAAACAAATTAGAAAGAAGTTTAGTTTAAAATGTCAGTATTTTTTGTTTGTTTCTTTGTATTGTTCGGATAATATTAGTGTCCAAAGAAGCAAGGAATGGTGTATAGGGAAATATCCCAACAAAAAGATATCTTCTGCAAAAATGTCCGGTTAACTTTTTTCTGTGTGAGATCTCTGGATACAGAACCATGTGCAAAATGACCTTCCAGATCTAAACTCACTCAAAAAAAAATCACAGAAATATTATGTGACCCAATTTATGCATTTTCTCGAGGAGAGAAAGCATAAGGAGTGTTGCATTCATTTCTACTCTGTTAGACACAAGAATATGGGAACAGAGTGTAGCAGATATCCATCCTACTCTCCTGTGGCTTTAACTCCATTCCTTGTGTCTGGTCAGGGGCTGGTAGAATTGCTCACTGTATTACAGGAGGCAATGCTGAGGAAGCTGAACAAACCTGGTAAGGCAAGAAACCAAATTCTGAAGTTGGTGTCAGTTTTGCCTGTAGGCAACCTACTATGTTCTACCCCAAATAATAAACCTCTACCATAACATTGTTGTTTCTGCTTATTTTTCCTGACTTCTTAAACACAGGCTGCCCTTAGATGGTTCACTATTCTATTGTAGATCTAAATTTAAACCAGTATTATGGGCATCCAAAGAAGCAATACGATAATATGACAACAGGAAGAACAACAGAAAAACCAAACCCAGAACACATTGTTAAGAGAAGTCATACAGGAAACCAGATCCATTTAATCAGGGCTAGCGAGAATGGCTCTCAGCACAGAAAATATGCACATAGCACAAGCTCCATATGGGGAAGTTCCAGAGGCTCACATTTCCTTCAACATTTTGCTATTAGTGCTTTGCCTTCCTTTTTTGTGCTTAATTCAAGCTACTGTAGCTTGATGGCCCTTTCCTAGTAGCCAGACAATTGTACATGTGTCTAGTCCTAGGTAATCTTACTGTTTTACTCCCCAGGCCATCTTACTGGTTTACTACCCATCAGATCATGTACACAAGACTGTCTGACTGTCCTTGATATTACACTCCATAAATCAGAAAGATAAACCATGCAAAAGCAAAACTTAAGAAACAACGATAACAACCCATCTAAAATCTCCCTCTAGGTCTATAATTAATTTCTTACCTGAGTTATTAAAAACTTTGTTATTCTCTCTGGCAATCTGCCCTTTTCACTTGATAAGATCATCTCCAGCATGTCTCCATGGAGTTTTTCCATAACAACAAATACACTTTCCGGTGTCTCAAACATACACTCGAGATTTACAACCCCAGGATGATGAAGATTCTGTTAAAGATAAACACAGCACTAGATTTCCTAACGTGATCAGTAGCTTTTATTATTCCATAGCCAGTCTTTAGGTTCCTCTAAACCAGACAACATTTATTTAAGTGGTGTGCCGAACCTGTACACAACAGGGATGAAATTTCTAGGGTCAGTACAGGAAAATGGATGAATTAGTTTAGCAAACACATTTTCCTTGTTGTGCCTGATGCATGAAACTGCAGAAAATGTAACTCCTAACATGACACTGGCAATGCATTTGGTCTTGGTTGTTTATGCTAGTGGTTATCAATTACGATTATTACAACTGTCTGGTATTTATAGGAATTTTAAAATGTGATTCGTAGAGCAAAAAAAAAAAAAAAAGAAAAGAAAAAGAATATAAAAATACCTGTAAAATTGCAACTTCATTACGAAGCTGACTTTCCTGTTTTGTTGGAAACCTTAGTTTGTCAATTATTTTAATGGCAACGTCTCTTCCTGTTTTGCGATGTTTTCCTGCAGGAATCGAACAAGAGGCCTCTATCAGTTAACGTCAATCATTCTGAAAGGTGTTCCACTTTCACTCAGTTGCACAAATGGCCACAACCAAGTAACTCCCAGAGGGGGTTTGCAACAAGTTAAATCATGAAGTTATTAAAAATTTACTGTCATTTCCCTTCTTTGTACCCTTTGACAAGAGAATCAGAGAACTGTTGAGGCTGGAAGGGACCTCCAAGGCTCACAGTCCCACCCCTGCTGTTAAGCTACTACCACTAGACCATGATCCTCAGTACCACATCCATGCATCCCTCAAATACCTCCAGGGATAGTGACTCCACCACCTCCCTGGGCATCCTGTTCCAGTGCCTGAGCACCCTTCCTGTGAAGAAAATTTTCCTAACACCCAACCTGAACCTCCTCTGGCACAAACTGAGGTAATTTCTTCTTGTCCTGTCTCTTGTTGCATGTGAGAAGAGACTGACCCTCACCTCGCTGCAACCTCCTTTGAGGGAATTGTAGAGGGTGATAAAGTTCCCCCTCAGTGTCCTCTTTGGAAGGCTAAACAGTGCCCCGGTTCCCTTCTCTTCTCTGCTTATCAATCAGCTGACAAAGCAGTTTAAACATGTAAGAAACACATATATGAGAAGGAATTGTAGAGGGTGATAAAGTTCCCCCTCAGTGTACTCTTATGAAGGCCAAACAGAGCCCCAGTTCCCTTCTCTTCTCTGCTTATCAATCAACTGCCAAAGCAGTTTAAACATGTAAGAAACACGAGTTAGATTTCTCATACATGCTTGCCCATATACTTAAGCTGCATTCTCTGCAGCTAGCAGGTCATAGCCTTAAGTCCTTGGGTAGTAGCTCCAGACTAGCAAATAATGCCTGCGAGTGTGTGTACCAGGTTTATCAAAGAGCTGTAGAGATTCTTCAGTGAGAAATTTGTTGTTAGTTCTCACTTCACACTGTCTCAAACAACTGTACCTAAATACATACCCAAAAACTGCTGAAAAAAGAAAGGAAAAGAGAGGAAAACCAGCTAAGAAAATGAAAAAGAAAAAAAAATAACAATTACTGAAAAACAATGAAAAAAATCTCACAAGAACATGCCAAGAAGTTTTTTCCCCCCTGCCAATTAGAGTTCTCAAAAAGAACAGTTTTCTGCACTTCAAGGATTTTTTTTGACTAGAACTTATAGATGATATGAAGCTATTAATATACACTGACCCACCACTGGCTAGAAAACTTCATGATACAAATAGACTGTCAACAAAAATCAGTTCCATTAGATTCTCTGTTTAATGAACACTGCTTATATATAACCCAATGGACACTAATTTCTGTAACAAAACATTTCAGACTTCAAATACTTTCACCATCCAAGAAATTTTCTGTCTAAACATAACTGCACAACACACCAAAGCCTTACCTCCATAAACAATTCCAAACTGTCCTGAGCCCAACACCTCGTCTGGGAAGATTTGGTATACAGTGCTAATGTCCTGTTTACAGAAATATAACAAATATTAAACCCTGAGATAAGGAAATAAAATTTGTATTTAATTGTTTTTTGGAGGGGTTTTGTGAGTTTGTTTTTTTTTTTGGGGGGTGTTGTTTGTTTGTTTGCTTGTTTGTTTTTTTGTTTTCTGGTAGGAAGTAGCTTACTTTTACCACAGTACATTTCAAAACATATTATCTGCAGAAAACATTCCCAGAGGTTTTCTTAAAATCCGTATTTTCTGCAATTGCTGTAAAAGATGTCAAACAGTTGATCAATTTCAGCCACTGCCATCTTCCAGGCAAGTAGTCCCCAGTGTGCAGCATTGCACTTAAATTTTGTGAAGATGAAAATACATACGAAAATAAAAGAGAGTCTTGTTAGCAACATTCTACACAGATGTCCAGGATCCCTGCTCTAGGAATTACTGCTGGGTTTTATGAAAAGGGAGATCACAGGATCACAGGATGATAGGGGTTAGAAGGGACCTCCAAAGATCGAGTCCAACCCCCCTGCCAGAGCAGGACCATAGAACCTAGCACAGGTCACACAGGAACACATCCAGATGGGTCTTGAAAGTCTCCAGAGAAGGAGACTCCACAGACTCTGGGAAGCCTGTTCCAGTGCTCTGTGACCCTCACAGTGAAGAAGTTCCTTCTCATGTTGAGGTGGAACCTCCTATGCTGTGGTTTCTATCCATTGCCCCTTGTCCTATCACAGGGTGCAACTGAGCAGAGCCTGTCCCCTCCCTCTTGACACCCAGCCCTCAGATATTTATACACATTTATTAAATCCCCTCTCAGTCTTCTCTTCTCCAGACTAACCAGCCCCAGGTCTCTCAGCCTCTCCTCATAGGGCAGTGCTCCAGTCCCTTATCATCCTGGTAGCCCTCCCTTGGACTCTCTCAAGTAGACCCCTGTCCCTATTGAAGTGGGGAGCCCAAAACTGGACACAATTATAAATTTTACGTTTTCATGAAAAGTTTCTATGTCAGTTCATGTGGGCTGGCTGTGGAAATGCAAGTGGGTTCTTACAGAAAGCTTTGTGATTGCAGTAGTTCTGAGCATTGGCTTTTTGTGTTTGTCCACTGAGAGGGCTGAAATATTCCATCCATGCCAGAGTGGAATTCTCATGTCTCACAATTTCTTAGTGCCTAAATACAGGCTGAAGAGCAAGCTGTTAGCGTTCAAACCTCAGATCCTGGAGCTCAATTTCATTTCTGATATTTAACCAGTGGCATATACAATGTAGAGTAAAAGAACACCCAGGAGTTGATAACAAAGGCTATCTCACTTTTTCTTAGAAAACAGATGGACACCCCCTTAGCAGGCCATCTTTTTCTGGCCAATGTCAAAGCTGCTCCTAAGCTTTATTTGGCTGCAGAGAGTCCTGTTTGCTTCCACTGCCCATGAGACAGAACACCAATATGTGACTGTCTACCTGGACCACATATCCTGTGCCTAGCAGCCCTAGTGTAAAAGAAACCCAGAATTCTTGACTTTCTTTTTATTCTTTCTCTATGTAACAACGTAAGTAACTCTCTGATAGCATTTCACCTTCTTTCAAGAGAGAATACCACAGTGATGATAGGGAATGGTGTATTTATCAAGGTTTCTGATCAGCTTTACAAAGCTCAGGTGACAAATCTCATGAACAAATAACAGTTTGCTTTTCCTTTTGGTAATTAACATCCTGCAATAATCCATAGTGAAATTCTGTGCTAAGTGAAATTACCCACACCTAATTCTTGCATCCCAGGAAAAGGTGCCATGAAAATGTTTTTTCTCAAAAGTTAGCAAAGCTGCTTGTTACTTTCTACAAAGTGAGTGACAAACAGCTGATGGCAACTCCCCTAACATTCCTCTTTGCAAAACAGATCAATGACTTTGCAAGCTTAATCACGACATGTGTAGCACCAGCATCCAGAGCATACTCACCACATTTTCTTGAACTTGGCAGTTTGACACAGAAATACTGATGGATACATCCCCTGGGGAAGAAAGCAAAATATTCTTTAGACTGCTGTGCTTTTACTTCAAACATGTAGTAATAGGAAATGACATGTACAGTGCATCAGTATCTATGACAGCTCTAGAAACTGGACCAATTAGGTCAGCTGTTCATCTACAGCCCAATCTAAAATCAGACCAGCCCATAAATACATGGCTTGAATTGTTGTTGAATTACTGTTGAAAGCAATATGCATTTCAACTAGCTTAAGAGACATTATTAAAACACATAATGCTTGCCCTTGTGTTTTAATACAACAAATACCTCAAGCTCTGCAAGTTCAGAGCTGAGGATGTTGCCAGAAGCATTTTGAACTGCAAACATATTGAGGAGTTCAATAAAACATGAGAATATGGCCTTTGCTAACTGTATTACACAAAGATGTCACACAGGGGAGGGAAGAACCCTTCTTTGGAGCACTGCTGCTTCTGTATCCCACCCCTGTCTAGAATGCTGTTCATGCTGACTTTTGAATTGGTTTAGTGCAGACTGGTTTTAGAACGGAATGTTTCAGTTATGCAGAGGCTATTTATCATTGACAGTTTGTTTTCAGAGGTCTGTGCAGGTTTGTGTACATAGCACAAAGCATGGGCAAAGATACAGCTAAGTCTTACATTTTGAACAGAAGACAGAATCACAGAATGTTAGGGGAACCTCCAGAGACCATTGAGCCTAGCCCCCCTGCAAAAGCAGGATCACTTAGGGTAGGTGATGCACAGGAATGCATCCAGGGGGGGTTTGAAAGTTGCCAGACAAGGAGACTCCAGAAGGTTGCTATCGTTCTCACTGCTCACAGGAATTTGTTCTAAAGCCCTTAATTTATTACCTTAATTTATGAAGGAAAAAAAAACAGTCCAAAGAAAAATACTAACTTGTAAGAAACATTTTCAACTTCCCAAGAGGGAGAGGAGACAGCTGTCATTCCCAGTCCAGCAGCTTAGGTGATTTGTTTAGGTATCCTGGGATCAAACCGGGCCACTAGCCTGACTGAAATGACATCCAGAATTTGAGACTATTTTATGCAGGAAACCAGTTGAGAAAGAAGAGGACAGAGCTGATCTAATCTGCCATGTGAGCTGTTGTGCCTGGAGATGTAATGCCACAGCCTGTTGTATTACTTGGCTTCTGAAGGGCTTGCTGTCTCATTAGCATCGGGTGCTGCATCGAGAGCATCCAGATGTCAAGTGCTAAAGTGGCTGGATATCGCAACGAAAGGTCTAATCCAAATTGTGTAGACAGATCCTAATTTGCTTTACACTGGCTAGGCTGGGTACAGGCAGCAGAGCAACCACAGCAGCACATGTCTAGTGGTTGGGAATTGTTTGCTTTGTGCTATTTTGTTATCAATATCTGAGCTAGATTCAAACGAGTTGCATGTTTGGTTTACCTATGCTATCGTCTTTACTAGAGCGTTACCCAAAGATATGTAAATTGGAGGCAAAGATATATTCATTCCTTTTGGTCCTGGGTAACCACCATGCCTTGTCGTGCTTAGAACAGCTGTTCTTCACACTTGAGCTCATTTCACCTCAGCATGGAACATTTGTGCTAGTTGTACAGCTAAATGTGTTGAAAGGGAGCATATCATGTAGGCTGCAGCCACCTAAAGAGTGACAAGCTGCTTCTGCAGACAGCTAGAAACAAAAATTACAGTTGTGATGGGGAAGATCTATCAACTCCCTAACAGAGCTAAGAAAATGTAATACCTCAACACAAGAAAGCTATTACCTGCTAATGTGGATGAGATGTCTTACAAATATTGAAACTATTCGCTTGCTAACGAATCTGTATCGTGTCTAGATACATAGAGACATTGTATATAATCTGTATATGCCTTGTATGTATCTGTATATACCTGTATATACCTTGTATGTACCTTCTATATACCTTCTATATATCTGTGTATCTCTTGTATATAATCTCTATAATACCTTCTATATATCTTGTATATAATCCATATATACCTCGTACGCATCTGCATGTCTCCTGTATCTTGTATAGATACAGATACAGATATATAGATACAAGATATATCTGTATCTTGTATAGATACAGATACAGATATATAGATACAAGATATATCTATATCTTGTGTAGATAGAGATTTGTACAGATGTCCCAGTATGAACTGGAAACACACAGATGAGAGACTGTGGTGTTTAAAAGCAACATGCAGACAAGTGATAAGCTGTGACAGAATAGGCTTTACTAGCTGTGCAAAACTTCATTTCAATGTGTGTAAAAGATTGAGCCATGTCGTTTGTGATACGACTCTACTTAAATGAACTGAAGGAAATGAATTGACTTACTGTGCAGGCTGTTTCCTGACCCAGCTGATGCTCCTTTAGGGATGACAGGCATCAGGGCATGCTGTATTGCCAGCTCCCATGTTCGTGCCACATCGATGCCAACACCACTGGTGATAACATTGTTATTCAGTGGAATGCTTGAGATGTTCTCTATGTTTTCTCCAACATAATAGACTATGTTTGCTGTGCTTATTTCAAAACAGTGAGGATTGGCTCCTTGAGGCAGCAAAGTGAATGTTTTTGCGGGTTCCAGAGACAAAATTTCTGACAATGGGATTTCCTAAAATGAAAAAACTCTTTTAGTTTCTGAGTAAATATTATCAACACATAAAACTAAACCATGAACTTTAACTGAGTTATTATATTAGCTGTTGCTTTTAACCACATGCTTCTTGTACAAACAAGAAGGCTCTTGTCACCTGAAACTCCATTAAACAAAGCATGGTTGATGGTAAAATAATGAAAGTTTCTATCCAAAAACCAAGTAGAACTTCTAATTATTTCATTAAACTTATAAAAGAGGTGCCATCAGAAAAGAGCAGGACCATCCACGTATCAAGAGAACTCCGTTAGAAAACAAAACATTGTTGACTCCTTATTTGAAAAAGAATTATTTGCAATCAATAATCTGCAGAATAAGTCTATTCAGCATTAAGATTCCAAATCCACCTTTCACACAGGTGTAAACTTGATTGCTTCATCATGTGTCACTGTCATCATGTGTCACTGAGATATTTCTCCAAGAGGAAGCCATATGAGAAAGAGACTTGTCATTATTAAAATTTATTGCACTAATGCCTAAGGAGTTTAACTGCTGCAGGTAAAAGGATATAAGCATCAAAAGAACCTTTTTACAACCAAAATGTCACAACAGAATGTCCAAAGCACAGAATTACGTCAGTGAATGGATGTGAATAAAAACAAACACAGATCGAACATAGATACTACTAGCATACTTTTAGTAAGTATCTATTAATTCCTTATATTCTCCTGGTACAAAAAAGATATTGAACAGTATTCCTTACTTTGTAATATTTGCTTCCAGTATCATTTTGAAAGAGTGTAATGCATTTGCTGTCCAGTCTCCAGTAGTGTCGTTTCCTCTGCAACAAAAAACAAGGGAAAACTCTTTCTAGCATCTCCTAAGTGAATTAATAAAATTCTCATTTCTCAAAAGCAGCACTTTCAAAATGCTTTGCTTATGTTTGAAGAGATGGGAATTATAAAGATTTATTTGCTATTACAAACTTTTATGAGGACTTTCTATTTGAGTTTAGGGTTTACAGAGTTACCTTCTGTTGTTCTGGTGATAACCAAGCTCTGTTCAAATTGTCCAAGTTAAAAAATTAAGTATGTCACTTCTATGTCTGCATTAATTCAGCACAATTTGCTACTGGTGTGATGCTAAAATAATTAAACTTTCTTCTTGTATCAGTTTTAACACCTTGGTTTGATTTAGAAGGCCACATACTGAAGTCTTTATTCCTGTATGAGCAGGTCAAAATGGAAATAACTTTTTTCTACACTAAATTTTGTCTACCAAAGTCTCAATTCACCTAACAGTAAGATATCTATCTAGGACACTGAAGCTGGAACATAAAAGCTACTTTCCATGCCCCTAAGGTGTTAACATTATTTTTTACTTTCTCTAGAATGTCTTCACTTTTTCCTGCCTATGATAATGCAAGTGACATATACAGATTTTTTTTTGGTTGAACTTTCTCCTGTTTCTTACAAACACAGCCAGTCCTCACTTATGACAAGAGTCAGAGCTTCAAGAATCACAAACACTGCAAAAAATGCCTTGCATCAGTGGCTGTAAATTATCAAAGTATTGTTAGGATTTGATTCTGTACTATCATATAGTATGTACAGTAAGACAGGTCTCCCTCAATGTTTCTTACCAGTGTGTCCTTGCTTGTATAATGAACCATCCAACCTTCCTTCATTACTGTGCTACTCCTCCTTTTTGTGTGCTTCACAGATTGTACCACTCTCATTAATGGAATATTGTTGCTGGTTGAAGGGCTTCAGAATAAATCAAGAAAGACTTTTAGAAAGGAGATAACTTTGGACAAATAGAAAGTATTTTAAAACAATATATATCTTTATCTATCTATCTATCTATCTATCTATCTATCTATCTATCTATCTATCTATCTATCTATCTATCTGATACCACATTTATATTTAGCATCACTACCAGACCTGGACTGGACACTGTTTTGTTGGTAAGTGACAAGGGCCTCAGCTAGGGTGTGGAAGCCACAGCTCAGGGCTGTGCTATGCGTGATTTGGAGCACTACTTGATCTTCATTCTCTCATAATCTAAGTAAACACTGTCCATCAGATTACTGTCCTGTGACCTTTCTTGGGTTAGAGCATGCAATGGAGTGATGATGATTTACAGAGCAGAAAATGTGTCAGCTGCCTAGCTGCACGTATCTTCACAGGGCACCGCTGAGAATCTGCTGGAACCACTCAGGGAAAGAGGTTTAAGCTGATACAGTTTATCCTCAAAGACTTAAAGTCTCACTGCCTTGCACTCCAGGGTACACGTGCTGAAACTACACCACTCAGATAACATGCAGTATGTTGGGAAGGGTTGGGAACTTGGCAGTGTGACTGACAGCACCATCAGATAAAAACTGGACTATCTAGTTAGAGAGGTGTAAGAAGTAACCAAGCCCATCTTCCCACTTTCTTTGCTATTAAGAGGTAAATTCCTAAAGTAGATTCTGTGTAATGAAATACGGACTCACAAACTGCTCCAATCCTAAACCTAAATACTTAGTTATCCCTGGCAGAACTTTTAAACAGAGATGCTAAAAAACATGAAAACACAGTACAGGGAGCTGTCCTGCCTGCAAAACTATAGGTGCACAACTCCCAAGAAAAAAACCACAAAGGGGCAGAAACTGCCCAGGAAAACAATAATATCTTAAGTTTCAACAGTTGTGACTGTGGATGTCTGCAGATGGCCTTGATTCACTGAAATGCATACTGGAAATAAGAAACATGTTAAGAATTAGCAGCTTCCAATCAAAATGCAAAAAGTGTGATGTCTTGAAGTTTCATTAAGACTTTTACATAGAGGTATCACCTCTTCCTTGCCTAAAATTGATCAAATGAGCTGTAGTTCCTATTTAATTACTTCTGTGTGCACTGACATGAGGCTTACTGTTTTATTTGTATTTATATATACTGTTTAAATAATTATTGGATGTGGAGACTACTCTTAGAAATAACTGTGGGAAGGTATTACATTACAATTAATTACAATTATTATACTCATGGGAAGGAAATACAGGGATGCCCTCCAACTAACTAAAACACATACCTTGGTTATTAATGTTTTGATTAATTAAAACTGGGTACTTCTATTTCTAAACCCTGGAATGCTGTCCATTTATTCCATTCTGAATGTCCAAATTGTATCAATACACTGATTTTGTGCTGTAAGAACAGGCTTATGTTCCAGTGATATGAGGTGTCTATTGAGAGTGCCTATGCAGATGAATATAACAGCAGGAAAAATAGTTCACTGCTGCATGAGGTAAAAGTGCATGTTGCTGAAATGGATTGCTTCCTATTAATGCAGTGTGTTAGTAACAGAGAGCTAGGGGGAACACATTATTGAAACAGACTCCTGGTAAGCAAAATAAAAGAGGAAACTGCAGGTCAAATCAGGACCTGGTAAGAAAAATATTCTCTAATTCTTCAAGGTACAGATTCCTTGCATCATAGAAATTACAGCTGAAAGAATCTTAATTCATTTGTAGGTTCCCTGGCAATGAATGATTCCTACTTTTTTTCCTGACTATTTTGTACAGTTCCAATAAATGAATAATGTTCTCTTCAGACATTTCTGAGGTAGGTTGCACAACTCAATTCCTATTTTCCTTCTCGATTAGTCATTTCATACCACTAATCCATTTTGTAACTTGCCTCAAACTACTACTTCAAGTTAGTCAAACTTTACTTCTTTCTACAGGTATTTTAAAATGCAAACAATTCATCTAAAGATGATTATATCAGAGCCACTTAAACATTTTTGGTTGTTCTTCTTCATTTAAGTGACCAAGCATTGTGTTATTAGTTAAGGAAAAGAATGCTTGGGAAAATAAGTAAGTAAAAATAAAAACAAACCATAAATTCTTCTGTATTGCTCATGCAGGAATAGTTTCACAACATAATTTTCATAATAGAACAGACATGTAACAATTACTTCTAAATCAGTTTTCAGTTGCTGCTTCAACTTGAGAAGGATTTTTAACCTATGACATTCTTAATGCATATATTCAATGAAGCAATTTGCACTTTCAGAACCACCACGTATCACTAGCTCTCCATTCTCAATGAGTGAGAATAGCACCCCCCTAGATTCCTCCTTGAGTTCTAGACATGATACTTAACAGAGAAACACAAAAGAAGAGGGAAGGTGCACTCGCTCCCCAGCTCACCTGATCATCCTGTTAGACTCGTCGTGATCCGGATCAGCATCCTGCATGTCCCCAATGTCACTATGGCATTCTGTCACTGACATCTCAGAATCCTGAGCTATAGATTCTTCCATGTCATCTATAAAACCACTGTTTCTCTCACTGTCATTGTCGTCACTCCCTTCTTCCATGACTACATCAGACTCAGCCCCAGGACTAAGAAGATCTGAAATATCATTTTTAAAGTCATTATCTGAAAACAAGCAATACTCCAATCACAACATCCTAAGACACAGAGTCACAGAATTGTCAGGGTTGGCAGGGACCACCTCACACTAGATCAGGTTGCTGAGAGCCACATCCAGCCTGGCCTTAAAAACCTCCAGGGATGGGGCTTCCGCACTGGGCAACCTGTTCCAGTGTCTCACCACCCTCATGGTGAAGAGAGGTAACAGTTACAATTAACAATTCTTCCTAACATCCAATCTTAATCTACCCACTTCTAGTTTTGCTCCATTCCGCCTAGTCCTATCACTACCTGACACCCTAAAAAGTCCTCACCCAACTCACATTGTGAGTTTCAGAAAAAGGCAAGGTGTCTCTGGAATTCTCTTGCCTTGGTCTATCTTTACTTAGTACTCTCTGCACTAGTGAACTACATTTTTTTAACCAGTCATTTAAAAAATCATTAAAGAGAACTGGAAATCAAACCAAAATATTTTCCAGAATCACAGAATGATAGGGGTTGGAAGAGACCTCTGGGAATCATCTAGTCCAAACTCCCTGCACAGCAATGCATCCAGGCAGGTTTTGAAAGTCTCCAGAGGAGATTCCACAACCTCTCTGGGCAGCTGGTTCCAGTACTCCAACACCCTCAAAGTAAAAAATGTTTTTCCTTATGTTTAGGTAGAACTTCCTGTGTTCTAGTTTGTGCTCCTTGCCCTTTGTCTTATCACTGGGCACCACTGAAAAAACACTGACCCCATCCTCCTGACATGCACTGTTTAGATATTTAGAAGCAATGACCAGATCCCCTCTCAGTCTTCTCCAGGCTAAACAGCCCAGGTCTCTCAGCCTTTCCTTGTAAGAGAGATGTTTCAGTCCCTCAGTCACCTTCATAGCCCTCCTTTGGACATTCTCCAGTAGTTACCTGAATTTTTACGAAAATTTGTATTAAAAAATGTCCAAGTCAAAGCAGTACTTGTTTTATCCACAGAGTTCCATCAAACATTCTATACTGATAAGCCAATTTATTTCTGAGATCTTCTGGCAGATTTTCTATACAGCTTGAACTTTGTGTACTAGCTTGATGGCTGTTTGGAGGCTACAGCTGCAAACTGATGCTAGAAGAGCAGCAGTTTCAAAACCAGGAATTAGGTAATATGATGATGATGACATGATGAGCCATTGAAACAGCTCCCAAGACAATTACTTGTAATATGAACCATATTTTTTGGGGGGAATAAAAGAGATATTTCTTTCAGACTAAGTGTTCTCTGTGATGGCTGTAAAAGAGTAATGCATACTATTGAAGTAACACTCTGGGTGTTAGAAAAGAATTATTAAATAAATATCAAAAAAGTCCAATTTAAGATAGCATATTAAAATATAAATATTTGGGAATCAACTTATTTGACTTGCAGCCCAAAAGGCCAATTGCATCCCGGGCTGCATCAAAAGAAGTGTGGCCAGCAGATTGAGAGAAGTGATTCTGCCGCTTTACTCTGCTCTGGTAAGACCTCACCTGGAGTACTGCATCCAGCTCTGGAGCCCTCAATACAGGAAGGACATGGACCTGATGCAGCAGGTCTGGAGGAGGGCAATGAGAATGATCAAGGAGCTGGAGCACCTCTGCTATGAGGACAGGCTGAAGGAGCTGGGGCTGTTCAGCCTGTGGAAAAGAAGGCTCCAGGGAGGCTTAATAGTGGCCTTCTAGTACCTGAAGAAGGACTACAATAAGGCTGCAGAAGGACTATTTGCAAAGGCTTGTAGGGATAGGAAGAGGGGCAATGGTTTGAAATGAAAGAAGAGTAGATTTAGATTGGATGTTAGGAACAAATTCTTTACCATGAGGGTGGTGGAACACTGGAACAAGTTGCCCAGAGAGGTGCCTGAGGCCCCATCCCTGGAGATATTCAAGGTCAGGCTCGACAGAGCTCTGATCAACCTGGTCTAATGGAGGATGTCCCTGCTTACTGCACCATGAACTTTGGAGGTCCCTTCCACACCAAACCATCCTACATTTCTCTGACTGTGGCATAGCATTAACAGTATATTGCAGCTTATATTTAATTTATGACAAACTTTCCAGTTTCAAGATTAGATATACCTAAGCAAAACTAAGGAAAGGCACAACTTTTTATTGTATTGCTTGTTGTGAATGGATTTATCTGGAAGACAGAAAGGAAGAAAGAGCAATATGCTCTTGTGGCCAAGAAGGCCAATGGGATCCTGGGGTGTATCAGAAGGGGTGTGGTCAGCAGGTTGAGAGAGGTTCTCCTCCCTCTCTACTCTGTCCTGGTGAGGCCACATCTGGAATATTGTGTCCAGTTCTGGGCCCCTCACTTCAAGAAGGACCTCAAGGAACTGCTTGAAAGAGTCCAGCACAGAGCCACAAACATGATTAAGGGAGTGGAACATCTTCCTTACAAAGAGATAGACTGAGGGAGCTGGGGCTCTTCAGCTTGGAGGAGACTAAGGGGTGCTCTCATTCATGTTTATAAAGATGTAAAGGGTGAGTGCCAAGAGGATGGAGCCAGGCTCTGCTCAGTGATGCCCAACGACAGGACAAGGGGTAATGGGTGGAAGTTGAGGCATAGGAAGTTTGGGAGGAAGAATTATTTCCCTGTGAGAGTGACAGAACACTGACACAGGCTGCCCAGGGGCGTTGTGGAACCTCCCTCTTTGGAGATACTCAAGACCTGCTTGGATGAGTTTCTGTGTGACCTCCTATAGGTGACCCTGTTTTGGCAGAGGAGTTGGACTGGTCCCTTCCAGCCCCTAACATTCTGTGATCTTAGATAAATAAGATTAATCTACAACCTACATTTCAAGGACCTTTTTTTGAAAGTCAGTCTGCTGCCATACAGGCTGTGATTTAACATGCTAAAACCATCAGTGCTCTTAGGCTGTAAAGACAGAGCTCATCCTTCCAGGATGCCTGCAGTGTTTCATAAATTAGAGTTAATGTTAAAATCGCACGGAGGACATCAGTTTCTCACTGAGAAACTTTTGCCTCATTGTTTGGAGGAAGATTCTTGACAGTCAATGTAGACTATGCCCCAAAGGCAAAAGCATGCTGGAGTGACTGACAGCAAAATGTTTTGAATTGATGGCTTCTCATTCAGATTGGAAGCGCACAGCTGAAAGGTTTGTTTCCATGTACAGTAGTCTTAAAATATTTGGATATAAGTTACTGATGTGCGATTAAGAGCCATACTTATACTTCACCTCTAGCAGAAATAGTCATTCAGTCACATAGGACATTTTACAGTGCAAGGCTCTCTCTTTGCTATTCCTACCACAGTTTTTCATTCTCTATTTTTAAAACCCCCACAATCAGTTAAAAATAACCTCCTGCATTAAGTATTTAATGTGTTTATTAATGAGACCATACTTAGAATTTTATTGCTTTAGCTCTTCCTTCACTTACTATTTTGAGGGAGATGTATCACGGATGGTCAGTGACAGATATTGTATTTTATTTATTAAGTTTGAAAATAATGTGAACCAAATTACTGTAAAACCAGAAATGAGATACCACGATGAAATTGTCTTTGATAATCCTAAGGACCCTACAGGAGTAGTTTAGGACACACAACTGTTCTATTTTTACACTATCAATACTGTTCTATGAACACTATTTGGTGAGGAAAAGTCAAATTCTAATAATTTTAAGATGGAGAGCTTCAAGCTGGTGTAAGCTTGGAGTATGTATTCTCACCCCAAGTGACTTAATATAAGCTTCCCTCACTCAGCTTTTCCTCAGACAAACCACCACTTCCAGAAGTGTGACATTAATGTGTTGGAGGCAAGTCAACAAAAGTAGCATCTTGCTTGCAAGGCAAAGGTGAGGAGGAGGTACTGAGGGTATGTTGCAGGGATGCAATACAGCTCCATCAGATGGAAAGAGTGAATTTCAAGTTATTAAGAAACAGATGTAAATTTTGTTCATTTAGTCCAGCTGTCCAGAAACAAGGCTTGTTTTCCTGTCCTCTCCTAGAACTTCTGATCAATTCTGTTTTGTACTTCTCTCTAAAACTGCACCTATGCAGGAAAAAAAGTCTACCATGTAGAAGCAGATTTGTTTACTTCCTCTGACTGAAAATCTCAGGGAAAACTCTACCCTATTCTCAACAGAATTAATATATAATGGTGCATGTTCAGTTCTTGGATGTGAAAATCAAACTGTGAACTACAATAAGCATTTTTTTTACAGTCCTGAAAAAAAAGATGTGTTATGGGATGGTTAATCATGGAATCACAGAATGGCTTAGGTTGGAAAGGAACTTAGAGATCATCTACTCCAACCTCCCCACCCATGGGCAGGGACACCTCTCAACTAGACTTGGCTACTCAAGGCCTCATCCAACCTGGCCCTGAATACCCCCAAGGAGGAGGCATCCACAACCTCCCTGGGCAGCCTCTTCCAGAGTCTCACCACCCTTGTTCTGAAGAAGTTCTTCCTAAGACCCAGTCTAATCCACTCTCTCCCCCTTGTCCTATTGCTACACACCCTTATGACAAGTCCCTCTCCAGCCTTCCTGTAGGATCCCTTCAGGTATTGGAAGGCAGCTATAAAGTCACTCTGGAATCTTCTCTTCTCTAGGCTGAACAACCCCAGCTCCCTCAGCCCATCCTCATAGCTGAGGTGTTCCAGCTCTTGGATCATCTTTGTGGTCCTCCTCTGGACTCGCTCCAGCAGCTCTGTCCTTTTGATGGGGATGCAAGAACTGGACACAGTATTCGAGGTGGGGTCTTGGGGTAAAGATTAAAAATAAATGAACTACTAGTGACTTGAAGGGGCGTCATGATGATGTACATCAGAGAAGACATGCAGTAGGAGTGGAACATCACCCTTCCAGAAAATCACTTATCACATTTCAAGTTGGATGCTCAGCATCTGAAATATTTTTGCCTAGGCTAATTGCCATTAAAGACAAGAAATCTGTTGTGACACAGTCACACTGCTATAAGAAGTAAAAAAAAAAAATATCTGTCAGCCTTCCTAATGTTGGAAATTCTTGATTCTCCAATAAATTAGATCACCAGTTTGAAGTTTGGAAAAGGATGCCTATACATTATTAACCTGAGAAGCATCTTAGGCTGACAACTTACTGTGTAATATGCATCAGAAACTGCACATTTCACCAGACTTCTCATTCCCTTATCACACAGAAAAGTGACATTTCCAAGGCAATCAACAACTCATCTACAACCACTCTTTTTCCCTCCAGTACCTTCTGTCAAGCCTCCCCATACATTCTTGCACTCAACACAAAATCAACAGCACACATGAAAAAATCAACAGATATTCAAGCTTTTATTTCTGGCATTGGATACGATTAGTTTTAAACCTATAGTAAGCAGGAATCTGTTCCTGGAGGGCCTTCTCAGTTCTTCCAGGTATGCTTTTCCTTCTCAGAAGATTATCCTAAAACAAACACTATTTCCCCCCACCCCTACACTCAGTCTCTTAGTGCCATCTATATGGAAGACACATGCTCTGAGCTGGTGGTGTAAGAGCCACTCATAGGGTTCCTCCCACACTTCACCTTCGACGTACAACAGAAACATTGCAGAGGAAAGGCCCCTCCCAGGCAACGGAAAAACGTATCTTTGTGCATGGCTCAGTTTCACAGTTCCCTTTCATTGAACTGTTGGTTTAAACAATGACAGAACAACTGTTAAGGCAACTTACCTCCGTTAATGGCAACTTCTCCCAGGCAGTTATTTGGTACTTTCGGAGCGCAGCGTTTGTGGCAGTTGAACCTACAGTCTGTGAAGAAAAGAAGAACAAACAAAAGAGGCATACAGTAAAATTATTTCTCCTTTTCTGGGGGACAGCTATACTTTTTCCTGCTATCCAGCCTGTAAATGTCAAACCCTACCATTCCACTTACACAAAGTTAACATGTCAGGGAGCACTCAACACCTGCCAGTGGAAGGGACAAGATAAAAATGCTAGAAGAGGAAAATAAAGCACTATTGAGGCACTAGCTGCAGCTGAAATGTGTGCTCACCTCTTTCAGGGAAGCAATCAAAAGGCCTGAGCACTTGCCTGTAAAACCAGAGCTGCTTTTTCCACTGAAAGAAGCAGATCAGGTTCCAGTGTATACACTACAGCTGAAATGACTGACAAATAGAATGCTGAAGACCGAAAACTGAAACAGCAGAAACACAGCCAACAAATTTAAGTGAGAAAATATTTGTTCTCTGCATTGCTGAGCAACTTCTTGAGAACTTCAATACCTTCCTTATTTCCCAGCTATTTTTACTTCACTCTACCTATACTTTTCTCATATGTGTAAGCAGCACTTCATTAGATGTCATCTTAACTGTTTTCTTTTGGCTTATGAACAAATTTGACTGAAACTGAGAGCTGTAACTTAGTGACACACCTGGAATATCAAAGAGTTAGGAAGGAAGAAATACACTAAAGATGTCTGTGTCCTTGTAATTAGTTAACTGGGTGAGGTACAGAAGTACCAAACTGTAGCTAAATATTTTATTTAAAAAATTAGCCAAAACAGGTTAATATTTGCTTTATGACTGCGATTCCAAATGAACTGAAAGAGGTGATACCTTCACAGAGATTTTGCTTTACTTAAATCACATCAGAAGTGCATCTCAAGTTAAATGAATACAACTCTGAGTTTTTGCAAGGTTGATAGTTCAAAGAAGCAACACAAAGTATCCTGATAATTGTATTACCATTATGGTTTGTTTTAATAGGAGGAAGGTGATTTTAAGGATCTGTTAGCCAATGTTATCTAACAACACAGCATGGACAACACTTTGTATTTATGGACACTCAAGCTGACTAAAGTGAGCCAGTAATCTAGGTTCCAATCCAAGGGGCTTGAATCACTTTGGTACCTGCTAAGGTACAACACCATGGGAGTTGAAAGCACATTAGTCAGTCGAAAAAAACGTTTAACATTTTCATATAAGCTCATCATATTTCATTTCCATCACAACTTCCCTGAAACTCTGAATCGCTGGGAGTTGGGAACATGCTTCAATTCAAACTGAAACCTGAAGGGGACCTACAGGAAGGCTGGGGAAGGACTATTTAGAAGGGCTTGTAGTAATAGGTTGAGGGGCAATGGTTTTAAACTGGAACAGAGCAGGTTTAGGTTGAATTAATAGAGGAAGTTCTGTACAATGAGTGTAGCACAATACTGGAGCAAGTTGCCCAGGGATGTGGTTGAGGCCCTGTCCTAGGAGACACTCAGGATCAGTCTTGATGTGGCCCTGGGCAGCCTGATCTAGTTGGGAGGTGTCCCTCCTCACTGCAGGGGGGCTGGACAAGATGACCTTTGAGGGTCCCTTCCAACGTGATGCAGCCTGTGAATCTGTAAATCTAAGACTGTAGACTGAAAACAGTGAAGATAAGAACACAGCCCTTTGTGTGAACTATTCTGCTGCAACTGCCAGGGAGCACAGGCTCACCCAGTGCCAAACACAAGACAGTTTGCACCTGAATGAAAAAGATGTGAGCTACTGCAGATACACCACAGGGGAAGAATGAACAGCCAAGCAGGCAGCTCCTGCAAAACAACCATTACTGTAAATTTGCTTCCAGCTTAATCCAATGCATTGGTACTTGTGCCTACACCTGAACAGTTTGGTGAAGAAATCATTAATAGGGTTACATATTAACTACTCAAATGCTAATTTACTAATTTTATTAGGCTTAGCTTTTATGTTCCTAAAGGGCATTTACTTACCTTTGCACTGCAAACCCTGTCTAAAAAGCCCTTTGAGAAGCTTCTTACAGTACTGGCAAACTGTTGGCCGTGTGTAAGAGTGGATGACAAAAGTGTGAGGCACTTTAACCTTGGATAGTAAGATCTTGTCTAGCTGGATAGGTCGTCCAATGTAGGACTGTGAATTTGATCTCTTCTCTCGCCCTGTGAAGGATTCCGAAGGTGTCTTTTGCTGTGAAATAAATACATGAAAAGAACATTTCACATAATCGTGGCTTATTAATTTTTAAAAGAGTATCATATTCCTACATACTCACCTCAAGAAAAGTAAGCTATAAGTCATAAAAAGTAATATGCTTTTCCAGATTAGTAGAATGTGCAACAAACCCCTCCTCAGACTGCTTTGGAAAAACTGGATTGGTATCAAACAGTATCTTTGCCAACATTACTGACAGACATTTCACATTGAGGATGAAATGGGGCTTTATATTTACACACACACACAGAGAATCAAAATAAAAACATTCACTAAAGATTCCTCAGAAAAGCATTTTCTGCTCTGATAAAAACACAAGCCATTTGTACCTCTCCTTTTCTGTTTTGTACAAAGAGTACTTCAAAGGACTGTATATTTTTTGCATAAACATTAAGAAAATTATTACCTTAATCTAAGTGCATGCAGGTTTTGACAGCAAACAGATTAGTCATTTCTTTTCCCTTAATTTGCAACTTTTACTATCACTAACTTTACTACATTTAGATAATGCACAATAGCTCAAATAGGTATTTAAATGCATATACATATGTGTGTATACATATATATATGTGTGTATACATATGAAATGAGGCACACAGACTAAGCTATGGAATGCAAAGAATCTCTGAAAGAAACAAGCTACCTTATTTTCTCTACTAAATTCATTTAGATGCAATTATGATAATTACCCCAGGAAGCAAGTGACTCAGGAAACTGCCTTCTCCTAAGAATTGCCCTTGAGAAACAACCAAACTACACCCACAGTTAACATGGAAAGGAGAAAAAAAAATTGGCAAGATGCAGCTTGATCATTTAAAACTCACCATCTTCTTACCATCATCTGCAAATAATCTAAGGCTAGAAAACTAATAATTCCCAGTGAGCCTGCACTCTTCCAAAAGTTGTAGTAGCTGAAACCTCAGATTTGCTTTGCTCAAAACTACAGTTTTCCTTCAAACTAATAATGTTACAGGAAATTCCTCATCTGAGAAGGATGATTATTATTCCCTGGTCACCAAAATTTAGAAATACATTTCTGTATGCTTCTGTCTGAGAATCCTGCAAGAAAGAGGTATTTAAAAGTCATTCTGATAGCTGAAGAACCTAAAGGAGATCCAGGCTTTGCCTTCATAGTAATCTTAATATTCAAACTGCTGCTTCTATTTCTGTTAAAAGTAATAAACTGAGAATGCATAGCAAGCTCAGTAACAAACGAACACAATTTTACTACCTGTACCTCAAAATGAGGTAGACCTAAACTCACTCTAACATTTTCTTTGCAGGAAACCTCTCTCAGCTTTTTCTATTTACACAAAAAGTATTTCAATTATTCCTTGCCGTTCTGCAAGCACTGGGCTGCTACACAACTTCATTTACAGTGTCTTCAGGTGAAGTAAGAAGTAAAGCTAAGTTTCACCTTCTCCCATACTAGAAAAGATCAGCAGTCATGGTTCTGGTCTCTCTCCTGCATGCTCAGACTGGACTTGCACTCTTTCCCTCTTCCAGCTGGAGGCAATGTAAGCCTCTGCTCTGCTCAGAGGTAGCAAGGGAAAGGAAGCTGGTGACAGATAATCCATGGGAGCAGCAGTCAGAGCATCACTCCACAAACCTGTGATGACTGATTAGGGGTATCTCCTCTCTCTTGTCAATGACAAGCTTCTCAATATCTTCCAAAATGCATTAATAGCCCTCAACTTAAACTTCTACCACTACCAGCATCAGACACATGCCACTATTTAAAGCCCCTGAAAGAAAAGGCAATTGAGAACTATCCCATTTCTTCTGCAAAAGCAACAAACTCTTCCACAAAGCACTTTCTTCTTTGACCAGTGTGCCTAGTTCATTAGAAAGATAAATTAGTTTTTCCCAGTTGTCAGCCAGGCTACTGACTCAGCAAATCTGGAAACTTCCCAGGAAACAATTATTTAACTGGATTACACCATGGAAACAAACAGCCTGCCTGGCTCCAAACACTGAATAGTCCCTTAGAACAATCATCTCAGCAAGGTAATCTATATTGTAACTGCTCAGAATATAACTTTCCAAGTGACAACAAACAGAAGAAAACATGTGCATATATTTAACTGTATGGATGTCCAACTAAGTCACACTCGTCATATCCAGAGAGTTCAGTTCAATTATGCTTTAAACCATGAGAATATCTCATAGAATCCAATGTTTGCTCACTCTGCTTTTCCTCAACATGGGGCATTCTGCATTGCATGACTCTTATTAGTAGATGCACTGCTCCTCCTTGTTCAATTACTTCCAAGTTTTGGAATACAGTGAAGCTACTTGTGGTTTATTTATAGCTTTTTAAAAAGCTATTCAAGGATGCAACAAATCAGAGCCCTGGAACAGGCTGCCCAGGGGGGTTGTGGAGTCTCCTCTGGAGATTTAAAAACCCACCTGGATGCATTCCTGTGCAGACTACCCTAAGTGATCCTCCTCTGGCAGGGGGGTTGGACCTGATGATCTCTTGAGGTCTCTTCTAACCTCTAATGATACTGTGATACTGTAATTTGTCTACACTAGCAAGAAGCAGAAAGTCCTTGACCATTCCCTGTCACTGCAAGAAGGAGATAGTTCTCCATAATACTGTTACCCCAAAGGTACCTCACACATCAGTAGATCTCTCCTGTCATTACCTTGTCTATATCCAGTGCAAAACACAGTAAAGAAATGGAAATAAATACTGATTGCCTGTCAGTGGATACAGCTGTTCTTACTTCAGTGAGCTCGACTATCTTCTAGCACCACATATATCCCTCTCAGGCACAGAAATCAAAGAAACTTTAGGGACTAAAAGGACTGATGGGAAGCAAGAAAGCTGACTGCCTGGATGCAGAGTTGGCCTCTTGGGAACAAAAGCAAGGATCAGCCCTGCAACCCAGCTGCACAGGCTAACCTAAAACATAAACCAGACTGCTGTCTGCCTGACTTCTTTTAAGAGGTTTCAAGAGTCCCACTAAAAAATCATCCCAGGGATTCTGACAAAACTGTACTGAAGAGCTTCATGTTCAAGGAGACAGAATAAAAATACTTAAATTTTGACATTTCATCATCTTTCTTTAAATGATGCTTGCAGAAACATTTAACTTAGTAACCTTCACTCAGAATAAAACACATTACACATCCTATTCTCTTCTGTGAATCTGCTTTAGCAGGGGGGTTGGACTAGATCCCCAGAGGTCTCTTGCAACCTCTATCATTGTGTTTCTATGATTTTGTAAAAGGCTGGGAGACCTGAGGCTGTTTAACCTGGAGAAGAGAAGATTGAGAGGGGATCTTATCAGTATCTAAAGGGAGAGTACCAAGAGGATGGTGCCAGTGTCTTTTCAGTGGCACCCAGTGACAGAACAAGGGGCAACAGGTACAAACTAGCACACAGGATGTTCCATCTAGACATAAAGAATTCTTTTATTTATTTTGGGAGTGACTGGAACAGGCTGCCCAGAGAGGTTGTAGAGTCTCCTCTGGATGTGTTCCTGTGCAAGGTGCTCTAAGCAAACCTGTTTTAGCAGGCAGGGTTGGACTAGATGATCCCCAGTGATTCCTTCCAACCCTTACCGTTCTGCCATTCTGTGATATTCAACCAGCAACCACAAAGGTATTCCTCTAATTTTGAAATGCTTGCCTTAACAAAAGAAACTAGTAGGAGCTAGTTACTATAAATTATTTGGACAACTGAGGAAAAGTGCTATGAGTTTAAAAAAGACCAAACAGCACTAACTGTCCACATGAAGCTTCATTTTCAGTGCTGAAGCATACTTGTTGAAACATGTGTTTCCTTCCTATACTGGAGGCAGAGGATAAAGCCTTCATATGTTCATGTACAACTTCTTCACAGGAAGCTACTGTCAAATGAGGTGCTAGATATCTCTGTAACCACAGGAACTACTGTATTTTTAATGCAATGCAAATGTTGACTTACTTCTACAAATTAAACTATGTGACTGAAATTACGTGAATTCAAGGAAACAAATCTTCAGTTAAATACACTGAAATACCACACTTAGACTGCAATCAACTGTGTTGTCTTTTGAGGCTTCTGGCACTCTTCTCTTTAAGTCAAGTGCATGATTTAATCTTACAAGCACCATAGTTAGACAGCTATGGACTGAAAAACACTTCAGTGTCACATGTGTAAACACATCAAAGAAATTACTTCAGTACAAGCTGTTAATATTAAACTATCTACAGATGTAAATTATTATGTAGCCTGCTCCTCCACTCAGACATCAATACCAGCAGACACTGGCTTGAATGCTCTGTCTGTAACCTACCTTATTTTGTAAAGTAGTAAGAGAAGATTACTGGGTTTCAGCAGTCATTGTGTGACTTCTCAGAGTCAAGGATTTCCCAAAACAAAAGCCCTTTGTTGACAATGATTTGCTAGTGCCAGCAGGCATAGTACAGCTTATACAGCACAAAGTTTTTTTGCTGCATCTTACAGACACAAGTTCCTTCAAAAATACTAGGTTTGGCTTGATCTTCTATTATGTGCTTCATCATTTTAACAATGTAAAGTAATAATTCATTTTCATCTACGTCTCTTGCATTACTAGAATACCCACATCATGGGCCAGACTCAGCAGCTTGGTTGTGCCTATCGCATAGAACTAATAAGACAGAAAATAAAAGGTACATACCTTGGTACAAAGATCTCATAGACAAGTTGTAAGTCAAGACAAACCCCTTCAGGGAATCTTTGCATGCATGAGTATTGCCTTTGTTGTTGGTTTTTTTTCCCCCAATGCCTGTATAAATGCGTCCTGTTGACACTGACTCCAAAGCATCCTCACTGAATCAGGGATAACCAATAGGTCTTTGGGCTTAAGCACAGCCACTGGTTTAGAAAAGGTTTTGGCATTGGACAGAGGAGGTCTAGACAAACCAGCCTGGAGAGGTTTGTCTGAAGAGAGGAAGTCTGGGGGCAGTAGGATATTACCAACACAGGAAAACAAGCTCCTGTATGAGAAAGGAAAGCACCAATGAGTGTGTTTAGGCCAGGTAAGTGTAGATAAAAGGATGTGCTGCTTGCTTCTCTTTCTCAAAATACAAATCACACTTTGGGATCCTGTACCACTTCACAAGCCCTAGTGCTGACACAAACCGTGTTTCTGAGATGCTATGGTAAAGTGCATGCTGCAGTGTTTGCCAATCTTTTGTACTTTCAATCTGTGCAAACCCTTGTGTTAGTACTTAGGAACAACAAGAACTTAGTTCTGAGTATACATTTACTTAGATGTACCATACACTCCTACAGAATTCCTACTGTTCAGTCACAGAGCATCTAACAAGCCTTCAGTTTCAGCCATGGTGACTTACATGAAGGATTACAAGCTGACAACTATTATTGTATGTCTTTCCTAAAAACAAAATAGAGGATTTAAGAGTAGGTGGCAATTACCTAAGCACAAGAACAACCTGAATCTCTCTCCTCTTCCAAGCTGAAGAATCAAATACCCAGAAAACCTCTCTAAGGGATCACAAACAAGTTGTATTCAAAAACATCAGCAGACATGGCACATGAGATTTCAGAACAGGTACATCTTACTCTGTTTACCATTTTCTCTTGTACCTATCTTCCTAGATATTTGGAAAATGTTAGGTTCACAACTGATTGAACACTTAATGCTTTCCTAAATATGCAACTTTTAATTTGATCATCTTTTCGATCTCATCTTGCTGTAAAGCACTCCTGAAACAATGATATTGGGACAAATTAAGTCAGACATGTTCTAATGTGGTTTGAATTAGTCACATGCAATTCATCCCCACAGTATTTAGTGCATGGCAGCTAGTACAGGGTACAGGGTCTACTACTATTTTACGACAGTGTGTAAGGCAAGCCAAACCACTCCAACTTTACTTTCTGTACCCTATAATGTTGTAATTCAGGATTCAGTTAGACTTTGAATATCACAGAATCTTAGAATGGCTTAGGTTGGAAAGCGCCTTAAAGATCATCTACTCCAACCTCCCAGCCATGGGCAAGGACGCCTCTCAACTAGACTCAGATGCTCAAGGCCTCATCTAACCTGCCCTTGAATACCCCCAGGAAGGAGGAGGTATCCACAACCTTCCTGGGCAATCTGTTCCAGAGTTTCACCACCCTCATACAGAAAAAGTTCCAGTCTAAACCTACTCTCTCTCACCTTAAACCCATTCCCCCTTGTCCTATTGCTACACACCCTTATGAAAAGTCCCTCTCCAGCCTTCCTGTAGGATCCCTTCAGGTATTGGAAGGCAGCTACAAAGTCACCCTGGAGTCTTCTCTTCTCTAGGCTGAACAACCCCAGCTCCCTGAGCCTATCCTCATAGCAGAGGTGTTCCAGTCCTTTTAGAACAAGGGGATCTGCATTTTAAATATTTTTTCTGAGTTGTTTTTTACTCTTAATATGTTGCAGTATTTGAAATAATTGTTCAAAAGCATGAAACCTAAACAAAAAAATGTTAAAAAAATTATATAGAATCATAGAATCAGTCAGGGTTGGAAGGGACCACAAGGATCATCCAGTTCCAACCCCCCTGCCATGGGCAGGGACACCTCACACTACATCAGGCTGGCCAGAGCCTCATCCAGCCTGGCTGCAAACACCTCCAGGGATGGAGCCTCAACCACCTCCCTGGGCAACGCATTCCAGGCTCTCACCACTCTCATGGTGAAGAACTTCTTCCTTACATCCAGACCGAATCCACCCACTTCCAGCTTTTTTCCATTATATATATATACACCTAAGAGGCAGTGGGATTATTATAAATTCCTGTTTAAATATTTAACTCTCAGTGTCAGATTCACTGAGTACTCGATTCTCCTTTCTATTCAGTGCATGACCCTAGATTCACCTGGTGGATCTGGCACTAAGTCAATGTAAACATTTCTTAGGATTGGTTTAGTTCATCTCCTGTACTTTACATTTTTATTATTTTTAAATAACATCTAGTGTTGGAACCTCCAAAAATATCAGCACAGCATAGGGGTGTTTATTAAACAAATGAAGCCACTGAAAATAAGTTCCCATAGGACAGAGAGGAACGTGCAGCGTGTGCCACTGGAGCATGGAAGGGTATCTTGGGCATGACAGAGTAGAACACAGCTATGGGTGGCATTAATTCACTGTTAAATTGAGTGTCTTTCTTCCAGAGGAAATACTCTTTCTGATGCTAAGGTTGTTCAGTCTCATGAACTCTAGCCATCAGAAAATGGGTTCCTACTAATTGCAACTGGCTTAAGGCAGGAAGATGCTCTCAGCTGCAACACCCTAGCTTTTCTTTAACCCTTCCCTCAAGGGCTCCATTTTCCCTGTTCAGTGAACTGGGGAGGCAGCTGGGAAAGCAAGATGCATCTCCTGTCTGAGTGTGGAAAAGGAAGGCTTCATCCAGTGGAAATACTTGAGTCACTGGAAACAAGGACTCCTTAGTATAGTAAGAGCCGAGCACCAAGAGGAGAAAGAGAAAATGGCCACCTATACCTCAAGATGATTCCCTCCCAGAGACTCTATTGACCTAGTTTTGCAAAATCACTTTTCTATATATAGCTGAAAAGCCTCAAGCCAGCTCTGCTTGTAACAAATCCACAGAGCCAGGCAACACCTGGTGCTTTGTATTCAGTCAGTGATACGCAAATGGTCTTTTTAACTAAAATTATTTACATTTCAATTGATTTAGTAAAAAATTCCCGATTCTTCATCAAAAAGCAAAGATAATATGCAAATAACTCTGTACTATTCCACTTACCTGTGCCCTGTGAGACACAGAGTTCTTATTTTAAATGCAAAGCTCAGTGAGACTTTTTCTGAAAAATCACTTGCAGTGTGTCTATAAAATTACTTTAACATAGCAGTGTTCACTGCTTGCAGGAGAATGACCAAAACTTACCAAAATAATGCAAACTTATATAAAAACATAGAAAGAAAATTCTATTATGTCATATAAATGTATTTTAAAGTAAAAAAATAGATGGTTAGCATATTTTATTGTTACTAAAGAAACACAATTTTGTTTTTCCTCACAGTCTCACAGTATATCAAAGGCTGGAAGGGACCTCAAGAAATCATCAGGTCCAACCCCACTGCCAGAGCAGCATCACTTAGGGTAGTCTGCACAGGAATGCATCCAGGTGGGTTTTGAAAGTCTCCAGAGAAGGAGACTCCACAACCCCCTGGGCAGCCTGTTCCAGTGCTCTGTCACCCTCACTGGAAAGAAGTTTCTCCTCATGTTGAGCTGAAATCTTCCATGTTCAAGTTTGAACCCATTGTTCCTTGTCTTATCACTGTGAACCACCAAACAGAGCCTGGCCCCCTCCACTTGACACCTATCCCTCAGATATTTATACACATTGATCAGATCCCCTCTCAGTCTTCTCTTCTCCAGACTAAACAGCCCCAGGGCTCTCAGTCTCTCTTCATAGCAGAGATGCTCAAGTCCCCTAAGCATCCTCATGACTCTCCCTTGGATTCTCTCTAGCAGGTCTCTGTCTCTCCTGAACTGGGGAGCCCCAAACTGGACACAGTATTCCAGGTGTGGTCTCAGCAGGGCAGAGTAGAGAGGTAGAAGAACTTCCCTAGCCCTGCTGGACACACCTTTCTTGATGCATCCCAGGATCCCATTGGCTCTCTTGGCCACCAGAGCACATTGTTGTTCCATGGAGAACTTGCTGTCCACCAGCACTCCAAGGTCTTTCTGTGTGGAGCTGCTTTCCAGCAGGGCAGCCTCTAACCTGTCCTGCTGCCTGTTGTTATTCCTCCCCAGATGTAGGACCTTGCACTTGTCCTTATTAAACTTCATGAGGTTTGCCTGCACCCAGCTCTCCAGCCCATCCAGGTCACATTGACACTGACAACCAAAAAAGATGATGTTCCTGACAGGGTGATAGGGAGTAGAGTAAAGCCAGTACATACCTCATAGCCAGGGCTGACAGGAGACTGAGAGAGTAAAGTTGGAAAGAAGAAAAAACAGAACAAAGAAATATGGGGGAGAAAAAGACAGAAAATAATGTTACTTTAGAATCAAGCATGACTGTGAGATTATTTTATACCTTCATTGTATATTATAGAACAGAATGCACAAGAATTGCATTTGAGATATCATAGGTAAAAATGTGAGTTACAGAGCATCCTTCTAGTTCTACTGTTTAGCATTTCTCTTGATGAGTTTTACATTACTTAAAGAATTAAAAAAAATAAAAGAGGGTATTGGCCAGATTTCATTCTTTGAAAGTAATTTTTAAAGGTCTACTCAGATATAGTCCCCAGTCCATTTTCAGCTCAAATGAAATGCTTTATTGGCTAATGAAAACATTTATAGCCAAACTGACACTGTGTCTGTGTGTGGAAGTTCTCTAAGAAAGGATAATTAAGGTATCTTTTGCTGGATTCTACATTATCCTGTCTCAAAGACTTTTCAAATGCCACAATTCCATCAGTTATGGCATAACTTCTTGAATTCATCAGTGGCATTTTTTCAGAAGCCTGACTTAGAAGTTAAAATTTAATATTGTCAGTTAAAGTTTGCTTCTTTCTGTTTCATAGTCTGAAATGACAACAGTTAGTAATTCCATTTATGAAAGATCTCCAGAAACTCCTTTCTCTCTCACCTGCTCTGACTCTCCAGAAAATGGGGGTAAACCCAGCCTTTTAGTCCTACTTGAATTGAATTCTGTGGTCCCAAACAGAGGTTACATTTTGTTACCAGTGATTCAAGTGCCACATCACTACCAATAACAAATGACATGATTTTGTGAACAAGGATGATGCAGAAAAATTAAACACATTCCAAAGTGCATGCTTTGATTGGTACCACAGTATGAACTGCCATAAAACTTATCTCACAAGTAATGCAGAAGAATGGAGTCCAAAGGACAGAGCTGATACAGGAGAACTGACAGCTTATGCACACTTGAAAAGAAAAAGAATAAAAGTGAAACACATTCAGTGCAAAAAACCCAAAGCAAAACAAAAGCCATTGAAGCCATAGGTGACAGCACTTGGTAAATATGGTAAATGATACCATGACTTCCTGGAATAAAGGTGAAATTGGAAAGCTATTTCTGTTCTCTAGGCTAATGCCCATCCCTGTATCTACTGTAAACATATTTCTTTTGTGCACGCACGTGTGTGTACGCATGTGTGATGTTCTGAATCATCAGCATGGGAACACTGGTGACTAAAAGTTCTTAGAGAAGTAGAGCCTGCAGTACATATAAAAGTTTTCTTCATTAGCAATTTTAATGTTTTCAATAATTTAAAAAAATGTAGCTTTGCAAAACAGGTATTTCATGTAAGAATGTATCAGCAAACAGAACCATATAATTAAAAATGTTTTCTAGTTGATGTTGTTTTCTCTACCTTATAACTAGAGAGTGCAATAAATATTTATAAGGAGTATACCAGGACACTCGTAGCATTTTTTTAACTAAAATTCCAGAAACCTTTCAGAACTAAGGCCAGCCTTCCTCAAAATTTTCTTAGTCTGGGTAAGTCACCATTCTGAAACAACCTACTGAGAATTATGAATAATCTACAAAGACTTGTCACTGCAGTTCTTACAGAACTTAAGCACCTTACTCATTTATGCAGCTTTTCAATTAAAAATACAGATTCATAATGTTAACCTTAATTTCCAAGTAGCTTTTAGGCTAATGATAATCAGTAGCATAAGTACATAATTACAGTTCATCGATGGTACTGCATATAATACCAGGTCTACATCATTTGCAATAATGTCCTTTTAGTATGTCAAGTTTAATAAGTTTAATACTCTAATTGAGAGGAAAACATGTTAATTGTTGTGTGTACTTATAAATCCTTTCCTCTCTTTCAAACCTTAAAGTTTTCAAAACTTTCATGTAGGAGTGGATTCATTTACACACGGTGAACTGTTCAAGTGTATTATGACCATAAGTGTCAAAAGGAAAAAATATGCTAAAGATAATTCTGATGTGCTCCAGCACACATTTTGTTCTCCAAAGAGTTATTTTTATGATGGAAAATGACTATGTTAATGCATATGCAACTATACTGTATACTGTACATCTACCTAGACACATATACGTACATTCACCATAACCATCTGTTTAAGGAAATAAGGGAGAGTTCTCCTACATGCTTCTGAAGACTTAGAAATATGATAAATACAGAGGTTTCAACTAATTATTCATAGCCTTGGCTTTGACAGACACTCAGTTTGATATCATGGTTTTTGTGTCAGTGTTGTCCTGAGGCAAATCTTTCCTGTATCATAAATCAATGGATGTAGTGGTTTGATACAGACACAATCCAACTTCCAGTTCCAAAGAAGACAGTCTCCAAGACGCAACTACTCATGTGTGGCCATTTTAGACCTTCAAAGTTGTCTCATTATTGATGAAGGGAGGAGGCTCCTGGAGTATCTGAAGTGACACATACTTTCAGCCCACATACTTCAAACTGATGACCTACCCTTTATGTCAAGGTGTCTTTTCTCACAGCAAGGTTTTGTAATTTGCATATCATTCTCTGTAGTCTCTAACAGGCAAAACTAGATACTATAGCATTAAATGTCATTGTTTCTTATCAGCAACACCCATGGTTACCATAGCTAGAGAATCTCATACCAGGAGGGCTTCATCTGGCACGCTGGGTGAGGGTTCTGCAGAAACTGTCCGAACGGTGCTGAGTCCTGTTAGGGACACATTTGACAGGCGCCTCTTCCGTACACCACTGCAGTTGTTAGGGATTTTAAATGCACATCTTTTATGGTAATTTAGACCACATCCTGAAAAGAGAAAATTCAAACCATCTGATTATGGTTTATGAATTGTAAAAGCAAAGAACTAACTTTTTAATTATTTTTTTCCTTCTTCAAAAATGCATTCAAACCCACCACCCTTACTATTGATTATATTTTCTTTACTCTGTTGGCTTAGCTCCTCTATACTACCAATTTTGAGAGACATAATGTTATAAGCTCTTGAACAGTTGTATCTAGAATTAAGTGGTTTTACTTTGATTTTTCAAAAATCTGTGGTGTTGAAATAGAGGAAATGTCTGTGATTAGTATTAGTGAGGTAAGGAAACCTTTCATTGCAAATAGTCTTTTAGTCCATTGGATAGAGTCTGCCAGGAGTTAAACAGTTGTGGCAAAATGAGAAAATATAGCTAATATAAGATCACATGGACTGACAGTAATTTCAGTTAAACCACCCCAATTAATTTTACATTGAATGATACAGGCTCAGGAGTGTAAGACACAAATCCCTTCCTTAAAAATACATATAGACCAATAGTTTTGCACTTCAGGTGCGTATCTAGGAGGCCTCAAGGCAGTCAAAAGAATTAGTTCTTTAATCACAGAATCACAGAATTATTGAGGCTGGAAAAGATCTCTGAGATCATCAAATCCAGCCTATGACCTAACACCGCAACATCAGCTGAACCATGCCACCAAGTGCCACATCCAAGATTTTCTTAAAGACCTCCAGTGATGGTGACTCCACCACCTCCCTGGGCAGTCCATCCCAGTGCCTAATCAGCCTTTCCATGAGGAAGTGCTTCCTAATATCTAACCTAAACCTCCCCGGGTGCAGCTTCATACCATACCCTCTCGTCCTGTCACAAGTTGCCTGGGAGAAGAGCCTGACCTCCACATGACTACAACTTCATTTTAAGTAAAGAGTGATAAGGTCCCCTCTAAGTCTCCTCTTCTCCAGGCTGAACACCCCCAGCTCCCTCAGCCTTTTCTCACATTACTTTCCCTCCAGCCCCCTCACCGGTCTCATCGCTCTCCATAGCTCTTACTGTGTCTACTCACTGCAATTTTTTTCTGATGTCTAACCAATTTTAAAAGCAGCATCAGAGCAGCATCCATGTCTAAGTGGCATGGACGAGCCTCTTCCTAAGAAGACTGAAACACCACATCTCACTGCGGCTTACCTTCGCACTTCAGTCCCTGACGCACCAGCCCCCACAGCATTTCTCCACAATGGTCACAAAAGGCTGGCGCGCGATATGAATGAACAAAGAGAGCATGGGGCCGGATCTGAAAGTCCTCAAATGTAGCAGAAGCTGTAACGAGAAGAACGTTCAAAAAATTGATACAGCCACTAACAGAAATATGCTTTCATTTAGGTGGTACTTCAACACAAACAAAGCAAAAGGCCTTTTGGTCACTAGGACGATGAAAGTTGTACTGGTTGTAGTACAACATTTTGAGGATAAAAGGATCAATGATAGACCTTCATACTACAGTGACCACTGGGGAAAAAAAGAATAAAGATGCTTTTGCAAACCTCCAGCAATAACTGATCTATGTTTCCAGCCAAACACTGGTGGATAAGATCATGCCAAACATTTACCAGGAATCAACAGAGTCCAATCAAATGTTACATTCTTTTCAAAATACTCTTTTACAACCTTGATTCTTGATGGTATTACAAATGGCAACATAAATATTTACATATAAATATACTACTTGATGGTAATATAAATATAAATAATATAAATGGAACATATCCCAGCAAAGAAACATCAGCGGTTTTTAGACAAGTAAAGGAAAATTCATCAAGAAATGGCCTTTTTAGCTGACCATTTGATGTATCTGATTCAGCAGCCTATGTTGGTATCAGTGAACTGATCACTCAAGTTGAAAATATGTTGTAGAATTTAAAAAAAGAAAACATGTATTTATATGCCACTCTATTGATGATTATCAATAAAGACAAAAACCTTGCAGAGCAGTCTGAAAGACTTGTAGATTTCCTGATGTGCCAACCCTTTCAAAAGGATGTGAGCCTGCAACAATTGCAACAGTTGCAAAAAAGCTATAGGGGTTAGTTAAAGGCACTAGTGTAAACCATAAAATAGAATAATAGAATGGTTTGGGTTGAAAGGCACCTCCAAAGGTCACCTAGTCCAGCCACCCTGCAGTGCAAAGGGATATCCTTCACTAGATGCGGCTGCTCAGAGCCTTATTGAGCCTGACTTCGAATATCTTCGGCGATGGGGACTCAACAACCTCCCTGGGCAACCTGTTCCTGTGTTCCACCACCCTCATGATAAAGAACTTGTTCCTAACATCCAATCTACATCTACTCTTCTCTAATTTCAAACCATTGCCCCTCATCCTATCACTACAGGCCTTCGTAAACAGCCCTTCCCCAGTCTTCTTGTAGGCCCCCGTCAGGTACTGGAAGGCTGATATTAGGTTTCCCTGGAGCCTTCTCTTCTCAAGGCTGAAAAACCCCAGCTCCCTCAGCCTGTCCTCATAGAAGACATGTTCCAGCCTCCTAATTGTTTTTATGGCCCTCCTCTGCACCCATTCCATCAGGCCTATGTCCTTCCTATGTTGTAGGTTCTAAGGCCAGATGAGGTCTCACCAGAGCAGAGCCAAGTGTCAGAATCACCTCTCTTGATCTGCTGGCCACATTTCTTTTGATGCAGCCCAGGATGCCATTGGCCTTCTAGGTTGCAAGTGCACAATGATAGCTCATGTCCAGCTTCTCATCCAAATAAAGTGTTTTCAGAACTATTTAATACATAGATGCAGCCAGTACCACACTATTTTTATGAAATCTTTTCTTTTTTCTTATTAAATATGCTGAACACATATCAGAGAGTCTTGTGCAAAATAGTATTCGTCGAAGATGAAACATGAAGCATGCATGCAAACATTTGATCTCATTCAGACTGTCATTTAAACAGGTGATTTAAGTGTATGGCTACTCTTCACAGCTATCAATATGAATGAATAAAGTATGTAGCCAGTTAATAGAAGTGCTTGATTTCTCAACAGAAATACATTCCTGATTTGCAACTGCAAGAGAAAAAAACAAACTATTCTTTAAATGGTTCAGTTCAAATAAATTCCTAAAAGATCCAAATAACCTTAAGCCTCTAGCTTGTTCCTTGTGCATTAATGTTAAGAGAACCAAAAATCTGCATACCGATCAAAGAAAGGTTTTTAACTGGAGTGCTGGCAAGGCATGCTAATATTAAGGCCTATGACCTGGGCTCAGTTCCTTATGTGCACAAAACTCGTACTCTTAGGAAAAGCTTTTCCAATAATGCCCACAGAAACAATATGTTTCTCATCTCAAGTAGTCTAGGGATCTTTTAACATAGGCATTTGGAATATCACCATGTAGGATACTGTGTCTCCAATACTGTCAACCTTCTTTTTTTTTAATTTTTTGTTCAAATAATCCAAATCACTTAACAGGGTTTTTTTTACATCAGAATTTCATTTTCTTTTCCCAGAGTTACTCTGTTTCTAGTTTTCATAATAAGCCATGTTAAAAACCTTACTTAACTCATAAAATTGGTACTTCATGAAACACTCTGACATGTGAGAACATCCCAAATCTGAAACAAGATCGTTTAATGTTTATTTAACAATGTTAGGCCAAGCATTTCTTTCAGCCTCAAGGGCTTCCAACCACATAAGGATACTTTTCCAAGTTTGTTATTTTTCTACTTTTTTTTTAACATAGCAATCAAGTTCACTGCTAAGGCAAAGTTCAGTCTGTAATGGCAATGCTCTCCTCATTTTAGACGATAAATGGAATTCTTGTGATTTTACTTTGTGTATGACCTAAACTCAACCATCTTTTCTGTGAATACAGTAAGATCTTTTTCTGCAATTCCAGCTGAATCAAAGAATACACTGAAAGGCTCAAGCACTCTAACTTTCGAATACATGTTGATGTTATTTTAAATACAAAAGTATGTATTTATTCTTCACTTGTGCAAACAGAACAAAAGTACATTAACTTCTTCACTTATTTTGTATTGAAGATCATAGAACCATAGAATGGCTTAGGTTGGAAGGGACCTTAGAGATCACCTACTCCAATCGCCCCACCATGGGCAGGGATGTCTCTCAACTCAGCTGCTCAAGGCCTCATCCAACCTGACCTTAAAGACCCCCAGAGAGGAGGCCCCACAATTTCCCTGGGCAGCCTATTCCAAAGTCATACCACCCTCCTACTGAAGAATTTCTTCCTAAGATCCACTCTAAACCTACTCTCCCTTAGCTATCATTTTGCTTTGTCAGGACATGGATGCTGTGAAAGCAACTTTCTGGCTGACGTAAAACTCTGCGCTAAAAAAAAAAAGAGAAGGGGCTCCAAATATGCCTACAACAATATCCTGCAGAAAAGCTTGCAATATTATGCACTTAATTTGATACTGTTGCACTGTTAACTCCCAGACTAACTTGTCATCATCTATTTAAGCATTCCTAATATCACCAAAACACAGACATTGACAACTACAACAGTTTTGACAAGAATGTTTCATCAAATCTGTTAATGACCTGGCTGTTAATGGCTAGTGCTCCTTGTCCTGGGCTCAGGAGCAGATCTATCATTCAGCACAGCTGGAATGAGAACAAGAAGCCATTGCAACTCATGGAGGCAAGGTTCTGCTTTCAGAAAGAGGTAAATGATCACTGACCGTTTTGAGGTCAAGCTCAAAAAGGCTGTGAACAATTAGCAAAGCAACAGAGCTTCACATAATGGGAGCTGTGCTCTAGCATCCGTGCTTCTCATAGCATTAGAAACCACCAACCATGTGATTAGGGGTATCTTGCAGCTCTGAAAAATAGACAAAAGCAGCATGCTCTCAATCCTCCAGTGACAGAGAGAGGAAACTGAACCACCAACTACGAGGCTGACTGCACAGGGACTCTTTAGATTGGTAACACCATGAAGTTGGGGGCCTAAAAAGAATTGGAGGTGGAAAATAAAGGTCCTCAAAAAAGCAGCAGTCATCTCAGAAAGAACTGGGCCTGGAAAGCCAAAGGTGAACGTTCTGCTTAGAGGTAACATGCTGGAAGTGAGGGAAGATCCCAGAGATCAGGGAGATGGAGGCCAGGGAATGTTCATGTATTTTGGTTGATGACACCAAAAACTGGTAGCTGCGAGCAGTGGCATGGCACAAACGAACATGATTTGTGCCCAGCCTTCCCTGGCCAGCAGCTACCTCCTTACTGGGAGAGGCACTGAGGAGCTAGTAAATGTAAGGCTTGGAAGGAAGCAAATGAGCTGACGTAGAAGGCATAAAAATAAGATAAAAACTTTGATCTCTTTGGTTCTTAAATAAACTCCAGTATCCAGATCCACTACAGGCTGTGGTTATATTGTCTCATCCATAAAGTGAGATTAAAGCCATAAACTGTAGGAGATAATAAAGCATGACATCATCTGTCTAGTGCTAGCTCAGACTTTTAACAAGAGTTTTCATAGAGAGTAACATTTATGAGTCAACATGCATGATTCATCTCTACATTCTGAATATTTAAAGTTCAATTTTAATGTACTTCTACTCATTTGAGAATGATTTCACAGTTTCAAATCTACAGACTACACAACAAGGTAGGTTTTATGTTGATTTGAAATCCCAGCACAGAATTCTTTCTTTATGAATTCATGTATTTTTCACCTAAGTGGAAAAAAACAGCAATACCTCAGTTCACAGATTCAGGCCTTGTTAATCATAAAATTACACTGAAGAGGTATTGATTTAACATAGGAAAACAAAATTAAATACTTCACAAGTTTACTAGAGCTATTCATGCAGTGTTCAAAATCCTCTCTGACTACTGGCAATAAGGAGCAGGTCCAAATTAAAAATAAAGCTTCTTGTTCCTTTTCCATGCTCAGACTGACCTAAATTAATATTATATAATAAACGCTGCAAGTCTTTTACATCTTTATTTCCACTAACTTCATTTTGTAAGTTCTTCACAGTTCCTTTCCAAGGCTTCTGAAAAAAAATCAAGGTAATAGATTACATGGTGACTGTCAGAATTACACTGCTCAAAAAGAAGTAGTAGCACTTGTAAAACTTACTAATTCCTTTCAGTGTCTTTCATAAGAGTTTAAGAGAATGGTTTGTTATATGGTGAATAAATGTTGATGGCTAAATTTGTAAGTAAAATGGAATTAAAAATACAATCATATGCTAAACTCACTGAGGTACCTCTGTACATTAAAGAGAAGACTAGAAAAGAGAAGAAGGAACAATGCTTAGCTTAACGATGTTAAGTAATGGAGAGTTTTGCACATGAAGTGCCCATGATGACATAACCTAGAAGAAATAAATGAATGATTGCTCTCAACTGTGGTTAATTTTTTTTAATAGATTGCAACAACTCAGGAATGACTCATCATGGAAACACCTCCAGTGCCTGGCCAGGTAGATCTGAAGATCAAAAAGATAAGCAAAATGTTTAATGTATATGACTGCTCTACTGAAAAATGAAAGCATTCTATTGATTTAATAAGTTTCCTCAGGATTTCAGCTATACACAAAAATAAAAGGGATGGAAATTAAAACTGGGAAATGGTTACACTACTGTTCCTCACTTGACCTTCTTTGTTCAGTTTCTGCAAGAACAACCTAAAAAGCTGTACAATGACAGAGAACTGACAGATGCAAAAAAACACTGGAGGCATGGAAGAGACTTCCATATATGGAGAAACTAAAAGACTGGAAGTGTTTCATTTGGAGAGGAAATGAGTAAGAGCACCAGATTCAAGAAGAGGAAGAAGTCAAACAAACGAACCGGGAAACAAACATAACCCCTGTAGTATAACCATCTGCAGCAACACACTAGAGTGATAGAGGTGTCCCTGCCCATGGCAGGGGGGTTGGAAATAGATGAACCTTGAGGTCCCTTCCAACCATAACAATTCTATGATTCTACGATAGGAGTCTCCATGTCTTGAAGGCAGGCAGGCTTTCCAAATTTCCATTTGGCAACAAGTTACACCTTAACTAGATTAACAGAAACATTCTTGGGGCCTCTTTTAAGAGCTGGAACAAGCCAGATTTCAGTTGAAATGACAATGCCTCCAGGCTTGACTCACACTACCATCCAGATATAAAAACCAGCAGACTGCAACTTGTGGCAGTTCCTGAATCTCTTCCTCCTTAGTTTCCCTTATATTCCCCAAGGAAAGCAGGTTTGCTTGCTTGTGCTCAAACCTGCTTTAGCTATACACATCTCAAGCACCTCCTAAAAGAAGATGTGTATCTTACCATAAAGGGTTGCAAACATAATCTATTAGAAATAACCAGGAGAATGTGTATTGCTGTTTTTTCTTTCTAACTACTGAAGACAGCACTCAGCCAGTGAAAGCAAATTTGATGAGTCTGCAAAAAGGGGTGCACAAACCCATGGGTGTGTACAAGACAATCTATTAGGGTTCAGGAATAAAATACTAGAGCTTCAGCAGCACATGCAAGCTGGAAATAAATAAATACATAAATAAACAAACAAACATATATTGGGGATTATGCTAAAAATGTTAACTGATGGGATGCACAATCAAAAAAAATATCTCTGTTCTATAGGACTTTGCACCTCTACCTTTAAGAAAAGCTCATGCCCAAGTTTCATACACCATAGAGAAAGAAAGGACTAAATAGAGTAAATACATTTGTAAAACAGTAAACAGAGTTGATTCATTCTCTGATGAAAATATGTTTTTGCATTAACATGCACTTTTCTCCATCAATCAATGCCTTTTTAATTATAAGCAATTCATATTGATTCAGAGCCCCAGTTAGATGATACTGTCACATTAAAGGTCCAAATAAGCACAGAAATGCCCATTAAAATGTAGGACAACGTACCACAGACTCCCATTTTCATTCATTACCTCTGTCTTTTGAAAAAGGATTAGCTGAAGTGGGGGCTGCTGAAGTACCATACTTAGATAATCTATTGAGCTGATATTACAAAGTGAGCTGTGCTAGACTCAGCCAAAATAAGAACAGGTAAAACCTTCTAAAGCGTGAATGTGATGTTTATCATATCAAGAAAACTGATTAAAAATGAGTAAGAAAGGAAAAAAAATGCCTCATCCAAATGCGGACAAGATATTTTAACTAAAATAAAGGGAGTTTAAGTTCAGAGGTTTTAACATATCTGTTTACTATAACATAAAATGAACATGAAGAATTAACAAGATCTACTTTAGAAGCTGGTAGGCTTTGTTGCAATCACAGGATCACAGGATCAGAAGATGTCAGGGGTTGGAAGGGACACAAAGAAATCATCGAGTCCAACCCCCCTGCCAGAGCAGGACCATACAATCTAGCTCAGGTCACACAGGAATGCATCCAGACAAGCCTTGAAAGCCTCCAGAGCAGGAGACTCTACAACCTCTCTGGGGTGCCTGTTCCAGTGCTCTGCGACCCTTACAGTAAGGAATTTCCCCCTTGTGTTGGGGTGGAACCTCCTGTGCTGCAGCTTACATCCATTGCTCCTTGTCCTATCACAGGGAGCAAGTGAGCAGAGCCTGTCCCCTCCCTCCTGACACCCAGCCCACAGATATTTATAAACATTTATTAAATCCTCTCTAAGTCTTCTCTTTTCCAGACCAAAAAGCCCCAGGTCCCTCAGCTTCTCCTCATAAGGCATGTGGTCTAGTCCCCTACAGCTGAAATGAATGCAACTGTAATGAACTGTAATGAACTTCAATCCTACCTTTCCTGGAAAGCTGGTTATATAACTTATTGATGCATAATAATTAAAATCATGTAATTTCTTATTCTATTCTAATCATAACAACACAGAAAATCCACAGGCATTGAACTTATCCCTGTTAAACTCACGCAACTTTAAAATCTTTCTTTTCAGTGAAATCTTGTGGTAAGAATACAAAAGCATGGGAATGATTGAATTAAGACTGAAATCTACTAAACCTGGAATCCTGCCTTTCAAAGAGGAGTTCTCAAAGCAACACCAGCATCTAGTGGTATGTCCCCAAACCACCATCTCAGTTGACCATGCCTTGCAGCAAAAGGATTCTCTGAAGCAGAGAGGTCACAAAAACAGATGGCACAAGGGCAATGACAGTACAAGCATTTTCTGTTTTGTCTCTATTCCCTTCCTAAGAATTCCAAGGCTTGTATTTCCTTTTCTTGACTGGTATTGACCACTAAGATGAAATTTCAAAATTATAACTTGAACTTCTCAATTTTTGGTAGGCACCACCTAGCTCTGAACCCCTTGGTACACAGATATATAAAAAGAAAAAAAATCATGAAATTCCCAACATTTCATATTGATCTACAACAAATTCCATTTGGGGTGATACCGACACTTTGCTAATGTGCTTTCCAGATCATGTATGTCTGTATTTAGTAGACCTAAGAGACTCTGCTAAGTGAGCTGCTTACACTGGGAAAACAACGTGTATTTCTACCCTTTCTTTACTAGATCACAAACAGTTACTTATCCACTTGAGCTTCTCTCCTCTTTTCTTCAAGAAACCACAGGTGGGGAGGCGGTGGAAGCCCTATCCCTGGATGTTTCTAAGGTCAAGGTGGATGTGGTTCTGGAACCTCCTATCTAGTGGAAAGTGTCCCTGCCCGTGGCAGCAGGGGTTGGAACTAGATGATCCTTGAGGACCCTTCAAACCCTGACAATTCTGTGATTCTGTGATAGTTTCTTTAGCAGTCTTTGGAAAGAAAAGGGTTTGTATGACCTCTGAAAAAGCAAGTGTGCTATCTCAACTGAACAGAAAACTTGATATTGTCATTACACAGCACAAAACTAAATTGGAAATGTGTTATCTCCAATGCCTGGACAGTTAAAGCTGTACAATGCAGCCTGTATCAACTTGCAGTGGATCAGGGACCTCGTAAAAAGATCCCAACAGAAAAACCTGTGTGGCCTCTGGCAAGGAAAAGTCATCTTCCCTACAAATACTTTTTTTCCAACACTTAGTTTATTATTTTTTAAATCTAAATACAAAAAGGCATTTTCTATGATTGCCAAAAAATGAAGCTTTAAAAACGACACCTGAAATCTTGACATGACTGAGAAATTTAGAGCTCAAAAAAGCTTGCTTAAAAACGCAAAGGTAATTTTGTTCCTATAAAGAAATACTGCTTTCCTGCAAAATCACTTTCACAAAATCTTGCTATTAATTCAGATTTTCTGCTGCTGAAATTATCACTAAATTTATACTAAAAACATATAGAAATACTCAAGGAAGAATAACTAGCATGGCCTGTTATTTCTATAGGAGCAGTACAAGCAAAGTGGACACAGTAACTGCTTTCCCTAGCTAACACCTGCCTGTTGCATATCACTTTACTCAGCCAGAGTAACTTTACTCACCCATTCCCTCCTGCAGCAGAAAGAAAAGAATGGTAAGGCAAGGTCAGAAAGGTTCTGCTGATGCAGAAAAAAGTAGAAGTCTTGAAGAAAAGAAAATGAAGCAAAAACAGAAACAAAAAAGGAAGCAGTCTTTTTAAACCTAAGAACTTCAAGCACAAAAAGTCATCTATCTGAAATTCTTGATCCAAGAACGATGTAAGCTGATGAACAGTGGGGGATACAAAATCAATCTACTTTAACATAATCAGTAATAAACCTTATTTCTACAGAAATAGGAAAAGAAATATGACAGCTAGAGACAACTTAAAAGGGCATATTGTAAAAGAGACTATCTTAGGGAGGATAGAGAAGGCACTTGTGTTTCTCAAAGACACCAGGAAAAGAGCCTGTTAGCAAAGCTATGAAGGATGCTTTTCAATCACAATGAGGCAAAATCAAAGACTGTGACCACTTAGGCAAGTACTGTAAAATTACGTTCAAAGGTATAAGATCATAAAGTTTATCTCAAGTAGCTGGTAGTCAAACTAACACTGTAATCCAGTTACATGTTGACATATGGCATTTACTATAATTGTATAGTTTTCCACAGCTTTCATTCAGTTCAATGTATTTTACAAGACATTATAAGCCACACTGAATCCAAATAAATTGTCTGCATCTAATGATTAGGTGGTGTAACATCTATGTGACAATAAACCAAAACCAGCTTCTTAACAAAGCAATGGATCAATTCCTGCCTTCATCAGCTCAGCAATAGAACATAAAAGCGCTGCTATCTGACTTCCTAGCTTCAAGAATCGTGTCAAGTTGAGCACAATTGCTCACAGCAAGCAGATGAAGTACATTCTGCTAATTCAAACAAGATGCTAATGTTTCATCATCTGCCTTCCAGCAGCAGGCAAAAGGCTCTTAAATTCCAATGTAATTTAGCCCCAGTAAAAAGATAAAAATTTTACAAGCAAACGCATATTAAAGTTGAAAATATATTATTTTTTTTCCTCTATAAAACATGAAAAGACTTGGCAAATTTACACAGCAGTTTTTAATAAACCTTCCTGAGTTAGGTATGGCATTGGACATGAACTATGCTATGCTGGCAAGAATCTAAGTCTGAAGGCATTGAAAGTAATCGTTTCCTTGAAGTCCTCAAAAAAACAGAACTCAAGACATTGAGCCACAGCAACTCTCATTTGTCAGCTCATTCTGTGGAGTCTGTGCTTCCACTTAAAGGAAAACTGGCACAAATACACAGATGAAGTGGTGGTGGTTACATCTACAGACAGCTTGAAAAACCAACTTCAATGCTTTCTTCATCTTAGAAAGCAGTTAACTCTACATTCCAGATCACAGTATCACAGCATGGTAGGGGTTGGAAGGGACCTCTGGAGATCAGAGTCCAACCCCACTTCCAAGGCAGGTTCACCTAGAGGAGGTCACACCACAAAATGTCCAGGCAGGCTTTGAATCTCTCCAGTCATGGAGATTTCACCACTTCTCTGGAAAGGTTGTTCCAGGGCTCTGTCACCCTTAAAATAAAGTTTCTTCTCGTGTTTAGATGGAACTTCTTCTGCTCAAGTTTGTGCCTGTTACCCCTTGTCCTGGGCAGCACTGAGAAAAGGCTGGTCCCATCCTCCTGACACCCATCCTTTAAGTATTGATCAGATCTCTCCCTTAATAACTTAATGTAAAAGCTTCTTAACTATTTTAACTTCTTCTGAAAGAAAGGGTATGAAAGATTGTACCTCCCAATTATTAATGTGCCCTTATTGGCACTAAGAAACAGTATTTTTTAAGGCTAGTCAAACAGCTTCAAAAACTAGGAATTAAGTTAAAGAAGTGAGTTTATCAGAGCAAGCACAATCCATTCTGTTCAAATCTGTTGTGAATTTGACATCATTATTTTGGTGATTCACATTTGCATGCTTTATTTCATGAGTGGAACACAAAAGCTTGCTTTTCATAGGTCCAGTTGAAGCTTGTAGCAAATACTACTTAATCTCATCAAGACCGAAGAACACTTTTTAACTTAAGGTCACCTTACATAAATTTACTTTCTTTTTCTTGAGCAAACAGACTGCGTTTTAGAGAGGGACCTACAAAGATGTAACTTTTGTTTTCTCTTCCTTTCAGTGTTTTTGAATAACTGACTGACTACTCACGTACAGCCATCTTTGATTATAACTGACTGCAAGTTCTGTACCTTGCTTCTTGGTCTGGGCTGTCTACTAATTTTTGACTGTATTCTAATCAAAAGAAACCCTTCCTACAATTATAGCTTGATAAAATCCTTTCTCCAGAGATCCTTTTTGAGTCTGAAATGCAATTTAACTAAGTAAATGTTGGATTCAATGAACACATTGGTGGAGATTTCCACAGCACTTTCTTTTGTGCAGCAGGAGACTGGATGAACTTTTGTAACACTGTGAAGAAGGAATGAAATAGAAAATGCACATCTAAGAAAACAGCAACACAGCACACAATACACTGATGACAGAAGGGCATGATACTGATCAATGAATGACTATGAATGCAGCCTAATCAACCAGCTGGGTTCAACACACAGAACTGTGGGTTAAATACATTTCTGAAGTGTCCCCGTATCTCCCATACAAACACTATCAGAATAACATGCAGTCAACCGAAACAAGTGTTAAAACAGATAATATTTTAAAATACATGAAAGGAAGAAAACAATATAAGAGGCAAAAATAAAACTGTATTTGTGAGGACTACTAGCATTCATAATGAAAGTTCCCTTTTCCTCTTTTAATGTGCAGCAGACTGAATCTGTAACTCATCAGGCCCTTTTGCTTCCACTCTCATAGTAGTGCTTGATCTTTCACTTACAAAATGCCAGAATCTATACTGACACTCAGCAAGATTCATCTGGCTAACTGCAAGAGCCTGTGCTTATTTCCTCTGGACCAGTCAGCAGACAGACACACAACATTAGTTCAGTCAGTTATGAGATTCTTACACTCCATTAAAACCTGACTGCATAATGCACCAGTGCAACATGCAAACAATAATGTTCATTATGAATAGAGAAGCACAGCAGGTGCTGCATTCTGAGCTGACTAAATTTCTTGTGTTTCACAAACCTCTGGTTCTACCACAAACTGTTTCAGTTATACTGTATGGCATCTGCAGGTACAGTTTTCTTCCTTAAAGGGGACTAAACTGCTTCAGCTACAATAAGCAACTCCCAACTATAAATTTTACTAGATAAATATTTTTATCTTTCAAGAACTTGTAATAGAAGATCTAAACCAGAAGTTGATCATAGAATCAGAATCGTTTCAGTTGTAAAAGACCTCCAAGGTCATCAAGTCCAACCATCAACCTAAGACCACCATGGCCAATAAACCACATCCCAAACTGCCATGTCCAGGTGTTTCTTGAACAGTGCCAGGGATGCTTACTCCACCATCTCCCTGGACATCCTGTTCCAATGCCTCAGAACCCTTTCAGTAAAGAAATGCTTCCTAATATCCAACCTAAACTTCCCATGGTGCAACTTGAGGCCATTTCTTCTCACTCTGTCACCTGGTACAAGGGAGAAGAGACCAAACCCCCACCTCACTCCAACCTCCTTTCAGGGAGTTGAAGGTCTCCCCTTAGCCTCCTCCTCTCCAGACTAAACAACCTGAGTTCCCTCAGCCACTCCTCAGAAGATTATTCTCTAAATCAAGTATGCACATCAATATACCTACGTTCTCTAGTGTTATGTTTACAACTTTTCCCCAGAGAAGAATACAAGGTTATTAATTAATGAAGACCCATAAATGAAGGATAAGAAGATTTTATTCCTTAAATTGCCAAGAACATAAGTACAGTAAGGCAAAAAAATGAATCACAGGTTATCTAGCCTTTGTTAATAACCTTGCAATTAAGTAAACTGCAATGAAACTAGAAAATGCACATTATTAGGATATGGACTGATTGTACAACCCAATAGTATCAGGACTGACAGTCTGGCTTTATCTCCCCTGACCAGTATTGACACATGCAATAAAACACAAATGCAGTGGCTCAGTACAGCTTCTGACATCAGATATCAGTGCCTCAGGGGATGTTTACCCACAGCACACTGAGTTTTCAGCAGCAAAGCTGTAGCAGTAACAGTGGTCTACTGCCTCTTTCAGACATGCTGTGATGGTTTGAAACTGTCTTTTTAATTTTTCCTTGCAAAGTTCAGAACAGAGAAAGTGAAATAGTGTAAATAAGTCACTATTGGGTGTAAGAAAGCAAAATAACGATTGTTCTAAACACTTCCATTGGATAGATAGAAATGTTTAAGAACTATTACCCAAAACAAAGCAGGCATTCTGCACATTCTGCGTTCTGCAGTGGGGGCAGTTGCTGGGCTGTCTGGCTGCTGTTTTCTTCTTCTTCTCTTCTGGCTGAAGATAACAGGTACTGACCTTGGCAGCTAAGTTAACAACTTTCTTCTCTAACTAACTCTGCTTTCTGTCCAAGGGGGGGTCTCGGGGGAAGCTCCTGGGAGAGGGAGGCCCCTTTGGGAAGGGTCCCCTTTTTGGGGGAAGCAAAGGGAGATTGATTGTGCTTTTCTGTTGATTGTATATATTTGTAAATGTTGTGAATTTTGTGTATTTGTACATATTCATTGCATTTCATCATAGATTGTAGATTCTGCTTTGTAAATACAGCTTTCATTTGCTTCCAGACTGGGCTAGCCTGGTAATTGTCGGGGGGGGGGAGTGGGGGGTGGGGAATTTCAGCTCACACTGAAACACATGCCATTCAAAAATAACTGCCATAACATACCTTGAATTTTCAGAATTATAGAATGCAAATTCTGTTTAGATACTTGTTGTGGTAGGTTGAAATTACCCCCCAACTAATCTGGAGAATTAACCCCAAAATAAAATTGCCAGACCAGCTCAGACTGGGATGGAAGCAAATGAAGCTGTATTTACAAGCAAACTAAAATCTAGAAACATGAAATGCAATGGATATGTACAAAATATACAATATTTGCATGTATTTACAATTTATAAACAACACAAGGATCCCCCCTGGACAAAATCAGGGGGCTACCAATAGCTCCCCTCTCTCTGTTCCCTTCCCCCCTGTACAAGGGAAAAAGAGAAAAAAAAGTTCAAGGCATATCCAAAATATTAAGTATCATGAAAAAAATCTTACAGGCCTGCATTTAGGTAGAATTTGGGTTTTTTTAATTAAAGAGAGATGACCCATCTTCAGCTTATTTGTGATACATGTGAAACTGTCTGAATACATTTCAACAAAAAACTGCCTGCATTAGTTTGAATACTTCCCTGAACACTACAAACTGGCTATATACTTCTTGCTCTTCTCCAGTGTTGCCAAAATGGAAACACCTTCCTCTCCTCCATGCTCTTGTGAGACCCCACCTCAAATACTGCATCATGTTCTGGTGTCCCCATTTTAAGGACACAGAGCTGTTGGAGTGAGTCCAGAGGAGGCTACAAAGGTAATCCAAGGGCTGCAAAACCTCTGCTGAAAGGATAGGCTGAGGGAGCAGGGCTTTTCAGCCTAGAGAAGTCTCCAGTGGGACTGCAGAGCTGCCTTCCAATACCTGAAGGGATCCTACAGGAAGGCTGCAGAGGGACTTTTCATAAAGACATAGCAATAGGACAAGAGGGAATGGTTTGCAGCTGAGGGCAAGTAGGTTTAGACTGAATCTCAGGAAGAAGCTCTTCAGTACAAGGGTGGTGAGACTCCAGAATGGGTTGCTCAGGGAGGTTGTGGATGCCTCCTCCCTGGGGGTGTTCAAGGCCAGATTGGATGAGGCCTTGAGCAGCTGAGTCTAGTTGAGAGGCATCCCTGCCCATGGCAGGGAGGCTGGAGTAGATGATCTCTGAGGTCCCTTCCAAACTAAGCATTCTGTACTTCTATGACACTGTGGAAACGAACTGTTGCATTTAGTTAAGGCTCACCTGTGGGAGGACACTGATGCTCTTGAGGAAGAAATGTGTTATATTTCTTGTATAACTCAAGACATCAAACTGAAGGCTTCCACTTGTAATGTAATCAGCACTCACACCATGACATATTAAGCAAGTTTTATTTGCTGTCCTTTGCATTCAGAGGTAAACAATGCCTTCTGAGCAAAATGTTGTCTAGTGAAAAACTCTGATTTGACACCAGATGATTGTAACTAAATCCAGCGATTTTTGCTGTTAAAGTTCCTGTGGAGCAAATCCTTCCCAATTCTGTAATATTGGAAAGGGTGCTTCAAGACTTGTCTTTTACTTACTCCTGCTGTAGTGTTTTGGAGCTGATACTATAATACAGAAAACATGTCTTAGCAATTACTTCTCACAGGAAACTCCTGCAGCAGGACAGGATGAAGACTGAAAGCAGGCACAAGTTGATGAAAGCTGGGATTCCAGCATCAGGAAATCACAGTGAGGAATCTGGTATGACAGTGTAACTGAAAAGGTGCAAACAATTGATCCATCCCTTCTCAGGGTATGTTTCAGGGTATGTTAAATTCCTTGACATATCACCAACTGATGAATCAATGTTCTCCACTCTTCTCCTCTGGCAAACTTCATGTTGTTGCCAAGGTTTCATAATAAGATCTCTACATATCTAGATAGGTACAGCTGGGTTTGGTTAGTTTTTTTGCTGGTTTTGTGGGGGGTTTTGCTTGCTTTGTTTTCTAAAGCTGGTTTCAATGTTTTATTTAAAGATCACAACCATTGGTTTAAGAAGCAGCTTGCATCAATTAGCTACATCACTTTTAAACCTCATATGTACAATTGCACTAGGAGAAAGGCATGTGTGTAATCTACAAAGGCAAATTGCATAAAGAGGTATGAGGAGTAAAATATTTCTTGCTGAATTCATAACACTGTAATTAGAGAGGGAAAAGAGACCTTGATTCCAGAACTCCACAAACTCCATACTCAAGAATTGGATCTCCATGAAGCCCCATGGATTATCAAAGCAGTACCACAAGAAAACATTTGTAATTTTTGGAGAAAAATTGGGAAAACTTGTGAGTAAACTTTATAAGAGAAGTTGTGACATCTCACATGTTCTTTTGCAGTACCTTAGTAAAGTAATAAGCAAAAGAACTGATTGCCTTCAACAGTCAAATCTGGATAATCTTTTAATGCATTTGTTGCTTGAAACAGTAAAATCATAATGCTTAAAATTTTCTTTGGAGTTTTTCAGAGACAACAAGCTAATGAAGTTAAGATTTTTAAAATTCAGAAATGCTATAACTACAGAATCAGTATCACATCCTATTTCCTGTAAGACCATTAACATGCAAAACATTACAATATACTTAGTTCTCAATATATCACAATATCACATAGGCATTTTGCATTGTAAATTTCTTCATGATACAACAATAATCTTCATATATGGATTTCCTCCATTACAATGGCCTTCTAAAAGATCTGGATCATCTAAATTCTATTTCCTTTTTCTTTTTTTTTTTTTCCCAATCCATCATGACGCAGTCCTATGGTTGCACATCTTTTGATAGGATTGATACAGTCAGTGAATTGTAAAAGGGAAACAGTACATCACAGAAATTCTGTAATTCAGTAACAAGAAAGTAATAAACAAAAATCAATTTATTTCCTGAGTCCATCACAAATAAACCCAGAAAAAATTATTTATATATATATATATATACACACACACACATATATATATGTGTATATATATATCATCAATACTGCCAACAACTGGGTAACAGAATTATTAGCAAGTGTCCAATAGTGCACTTTGGGGATTTACCTTTAGTTAAAATATGGTTAATAGAATACAATAGGATAATACTCTACTACATTAAAAATTTCAGGCCTTCAGTCATGCTCTTAAACAGTATAGTTCTCCTTTATCACTTGCAAATATCACATGAAGTGCTGCTCTTGAATATTTAAACAGCTACTTGTTTAATTTTGGTCAACTGGATGAGATGTAGTCTCTATTTCAAAGGCATATAAGCAATGCATCAAATAAAGCACTAAATTCCTTGCTGATTTTTTTCCACTGCAACTGATTTACTTATCTGGAGTGATTATTTTCTCTGGGAAACGTGAAATGGAGATTACTCGTATCTTTTCAAAAGGGGAAAATTTGTTTCCTGATATGGAAAAAACAATGACTTGGAGGAATGACTTGCATTATTCCTTATTGTACTTCTTCCTGTTCTAATCAAAGAGTATGGAATGGGGTCCTAAACAAGAAAACTACATTCAGAAGCTCAGTTGGTTTAGATTAGGTGACCTAACTCTGACCTCCACCCTTCTGAGCATCATTAGGACTTTGGCTTTCTCTTCACTAATCCTATACTCTTCTACAGAACCTTCTACTTTCATAGGACATCTCCAGCATCTGAAGCATCTTTCCAGAACTGTGTGCTCCAACTGCAAAAATAAAGCCCTTCATCCATCTTCTAAGCTTTATCATAGAATCAACCATATTGGAAAAGACCTCAGAGATCATCAAATCCAACCTATTATTTAATACCTAACACCTCCTGACAACTAAACCATGGCTCCAAGAGCCACATCCAATCTTTTTTTGAACACCCCCAGGGATGGTGACCACCTCCCTGGGCAGCACATTCCACTGGCCAATTACTCTTTCTGTGAAGAACTTTCTCCTCACCTCCAGCCTAAACTTCCCCTGGCGCAGCTTGAGACTGTCCTTTTGTTCTGCCACTGGTTGCCTGGGAGAAGAGACCAACCCCACACCTGGCTACAGCCTCCTTTGAAGTAGTTGTAGAGAGCAATAAGGTCTCCCCTAAGCCTCCTCCTCCCCAGGCTAACCAACCCCAGCTCCCTGAACTTCTCACAGGGCTTCTGCTCAAGACCTCTCCCCAGCCTCCTTGCCCTTTTCTGGACACATTCAAGTATCTCAGTGTCCTTCTTAAATTGAGCCCAGAGCTGGACATAGTACTCAAGGTGTGGTCTAACCAGTGCTGATTATGTGTCAAATAGTATCTTTACATCTTTACAATTCCAGCCTTCACTCTTCTGCATACCCTTGTAAACTTTGCATCTTATCCCTTTTTACATCAAAGCTTTTGCCAAGTCCTACCGACACCTAACAGCATCCCTAGATTTCCTCTATATTCCAGTCACATAACTTGTGTTTATTTCCTACTTCACTTAAAGTAATCTACCCTTGATGACTCCTCTGTTGGCCAAACACACTCCTTAAACCCATTTGCCATCTCATTGCCTTCAAAATTTGGCCTTTCACATCGCGATCACTTGCTCTACATCTCTTCTAACATTCATTTTTGGGTTTTGCATGAATTTATCAGCTTGTCTCCTTTGACTTTTACATTTCCTAGGCTATGAATAGTTATTTTATTTTGTTCCACCTTTTCACCTTCCATACCATCATTTATACCTGTCACACAATCAATAATCCTTTACAAGAAGCATCCATCACTTCTCTTGAACAGCCGTCCATAAATAATATGTACTTCCATAATATTATTTGCTTTCCTACCTAGAATTTAAATTTTTCTCTTGCCTTCCTTTACTAATCTTAAAAATAAGTCATGTATGGAGTCTGAGCAGTCCTGCCAGGGCTTTGAAAAAGAAGTTAACCCAGTTTCCAGTGGACATTGTCATGACACTTCATATAAGGTGAAAACTAAAAATCCTTACTTTAAAAGCCAGGTCACTGCTAGCAAGACTGGCACTGACAATTCCTCCACAGGTAATTATGAACTGATTGTATCAACTAATAGGAAAATGTACACTCTAACCAATTAAGTATTAATTGGATATATGAAGACCAGTTCCAATTTTCAAGCTACTCTGTTCACAGAATCACAGGATCACAGGATGTTAGGGGTTGGAAGGGACCCAAGGAGATCACCAAGTCCAACCTTAAGGAGAACCATACAATCTAGGTCAGGTCACAGAGGAATGCATCCAGACAAGCCTTGAAAGTCTCCAGAGAAGGAAACTCCACAACCTCTCTGGGTGGCCTGTTCCAGTGCTCTGTGACCCTTACAGTAAAGAAGTTCCCCCTTGCGTTGAGGTGAAACCTCCTGTGGTGCAGCTTACATCCATTGCTCCTTGTCCTGTGGCAGGGAGCAAGTGAGAAGAGCCTGTAGCAAGTGGGAAGAGCCTGTTAATTAAGTAAATGTTAAAATATCTGCTGCATTTGTTGTTGCTTGTTGTATTTTGTTTCCACTGTGCTTCTTTGAAAAGTGTTGTGCTGCTACACAGGATGATTTTTTCCTCTGAAACTGTGGAACATACATCTTCTAAATTGCTTATTAAAATTAACTTGTTGCTTAACTAGTAATATGGGCATGACATTTATGGAAATTATACAGTGCAATAGATAATATAAGTTAATAAAAAAACAGTAGGCATAATATGCCCACATACATCTGAAAAAAGATTTTGACTGAGGGTAGGTGTATGTCCATGCAAACAAAATTTCCTTCCTGGGATTTTAAAATACTGTGGATATTTTCAGGTGCAAAAGCATGACAGTAACAATTTTCATTGTTTTTTTAGTTACCTGATAAGACAACTTCAACTAGGTCTCCTTCTTGGATATCTGCAGCTGATTTCACCAGCTGGAGAATGTTTTCAGAGGCAGGGTCATGGCGGAAGAGCAGAATCTTGTCGTACATTCCATAGAACCCACACTCAGGAAACTGCAAATACAACCCATAAGAATTTATTGTATTGTAAAATACATAGCTGTAAAATTCAGTTAGTGTGTAATTAAATTTTAAGGGCACACTAGATAATTCCTCTGATTAGTACCAAATGTGATACGTATTTTTTTCATTTATGACAATAATTATTACTATATTCTGAGTATCACAGACTCTCAGAATGTTAGGGGTTGGAAGGGACCTTTAGAGATCAAGCCCGCTGCCAGAGCAGGATCACTTAGGGCAGGCTGCACAGGAATCCATGCAGGCAGGTTTTGAAAGTCTCTGAAGAAGACTCCACAACCTCTCTGGGCAGCCTGTTCCAGTGCTCCCCCACACAAGTGAGTTCATTTGCCTTTCTCTTCCTCTGTGAGCAAGGTATATCCACTAGAAAATGAGAGAGAAATACATGCATCCTTTTGCCACTGCTGGTAACTTTTTCAAAGACATGTTCCTGAGCAAGGTGAGGTAATTAGACTCTCCTGGAGCAGATTTTTTGAATAGATGACCTATGGAGCTCCCTTCCAGTCTGTATTATTCAATGATTCTATGATCTCTCCTCATATTACTGCCAAAAATATGCTTTGAGCCTGGAGGAAGTATTTTTCAGCTCTGCCTAACACACAATGCCTGAAAGACAGCTCATTAGGAAATACCTACTCCTTGAGGCTAAAGTTACTAAATGCCTACTACCTTAAGGTACTAAACACATAAAACACTGTTTCCAAACTTAATCATAATCATAATCATCATGCAATGAATTTGGAGCTCTGGAACCATATTTAAGCTAAAAAATATTTTTAAACCTCAAAGTTCATAAACTAACCTAATAACTAATAAACTAACCTAATAGCTAATAAACTAAACTAATAACTAACAAACTAAACTAAACTTGAGATTATTATAGAAGAAGCTTTTCTTTTCTCCCCAGGCTATTTTGGTTTGTTTGTTTCTGCAGCACAAAAAATGTGAATTAAGGTTTTTCATGCTCCCAGACCAAGGAATTCAGATTTTTGTTTTGAAAACAAAGCCAAGAAACTATTTTTCTGATACAAAAGATTCAAATTCAATTTTACACCAGTGAACTACTTCATGTGTTATTTAGGAGTTTTATCAATGTGCAGTGAAAGAAATACAACAATAAGCATGGCTTGAGAGATAAACTGGCAAGTTCTGAGGTTACAATTACTTTGAAAAGAATGCAGAATAGAAGGAACCCAACAAAAACTACTTTAAAACAATATATTAATTACTAACTACTGGAAACTTTGGAACCTATCCAGGCATCCTAAGACAGTTATACTTTTTTTTTTAAGCTTTAAAGCACACACTGAAAAGAGAGAGAAAAAATGATCAGATCCTTGGTTTGAATTAAATGTATCTAAATCTCTTAAATTTTGTCACATTTTATCCCAGATTACAATATAAGTACCAACCCACTGCTAATACTTGAAATCTGCTAATACATGAAATATTCTTAATTATGCATAAAGACACCACAACCTAGAGGACATTTTCTCTCACAATCCCAAATGTGAAGATGAAATATTTCAAGTATCACATCCATAACATGCAGTAAAGACTATGGACTAAATCAGTAAGAATAAGACAATGCTGAATGACCTTAATTCTCATTTAAAATAAAAAAACCAATGTATTTCCAAAAGCAGTTTTCTAGCTCAAGAACAAACCAAATTCGTGGCTTAGATGTGAAATACTTCAGCTTTCAAAGCAATTTGCTATACGTGAAATGTATATATGAAAATATTTGCATTTTGAGGTACCATTTAACATGTTTTATAGGGAAAAAATAAATGCAATCACATCTTGGGGTAAATTATATACAACAAGGACAGGCTGAGGGAGCTGGAGTTGTTCAGCCTGGAGGACAGAAGGCTCCAGGGAGACCTAATAGCAGCCTTCCAGTACCTGAAGGGGGCTACAAGAAGGCTGCAGAGGGACTAAGGCCTGTAGTGATAGGATGAGGGGCAATGGTTTAAAATTAGAGAAGAATAGATGTAGATTGGATGTCAGGAAGAAGTTCTTTACCACGAGGCTGGTGGAACACTGGAACAGGTTGCCCAGGGAGGTAGTTGAGGCCCCATTAAAGGTCAGGCTCAACAAGGCTGTGAGCAACCTGATCTAGTGGAGTATGTCCCTATGCACTGCAGGGGGGTTGGACTAGATGACCTTTGGAGGTCCTTTCCAGCCCAAACCATTCCATGGTTCTATGATTATCTTCTGGGTTCAAGTTAGTTTTCCCCAGATAAAATACTCTCATGTCAAGAAAGCCATTAGACAGTGCAATTCTCCAAATACCACATTGTGTAAGGACCAACTGTTGAAACGGTGACAAAAATATTCTCTCAGCTAAGCTTGCTCCTGCCAACAATAACGCTGAGATGCACAAACAAAAGTAAACAAAAAGCAGCTCCACTGCTTGATACTACAGCAATATAAATAGCATTTCTTTTTGCCAGATACAGGGAAATAGGAAATGCCAAATAGAAATGCATAAATGCCAAGCTACCTAAATTCTAACTGAAGATAAGCTACAAAAGAACTAATTAAAAAAAAAAAGGGGGGTATTGGGCCTAAAATGCTAACACTAACAAAAAGCCTTGTTCTGTTATAATAAGTGATTAAAGCAGAATTATCAGAAGTGAAATGGTCACTGTAATTTCTATAATGAGGGAAATGCAGTATTTAGTAGTAACAAGCTCTTGGGTGACAGGCTGGACTTGATGATCCTTGAGGTCTTTCCAACCTTATTGATTCTGTGATTCTGTATTTGTGTAAGATTTGGCAGAATGGAAAACTGTTTACATGGGGTTCAGAAGATGAATGAAAGCTTTAGTACACCTGAAGATAAATGGAAAATCTGATTTGCCTTAGACACTGATGGTCTGGAAAAGCTAGGAGTACTTTTTAGTAAAGCCAGTTTGAAAGAAAGAACAGAAAGGAAACATAGATAAGAAGGGATGCAATTAGTAGTGAAGAGAATAACCAGTGTCAATCTTTCTAAGAGCCTTATTTCTATTTTGCAAACTTCTTTCAACTTTGTTATTTCAGGTCAATTTATGAGAGACATTAGGAAGATACATCATATTAACTACATTCTCCATAAAACAGAGGGTTTCATTATCATGTTAATATTAGTGCAGTAGACCTATACTGGAAGGACTGTATCACAGCCTCATTCTGTATTACTGGTAAGCAGCTTGTAATCTACCAGAGGGATATCACAGTACACCATGAGAAAACTATTGCAAAGGAAAACAGGTAGGTGTAAACAGCTCCTAATCTCAAGGCAAACTGTTGTCTAACATGCTCTTCTGCAAGACAGGGAATACAATATACTATTTTTCACCATACTGACAATGACATTTGAAAATGAAAACAAAAACAAAAAATCACTTCCATGAAGAAAAAAAAGATAAATCTGTCAATACATAAAGTGACTGTCTAAAACTTCAAGGAAGATCTGGATTCTGTGCCCTTGACAAGGCTGCACCAAACTGACTGACAATTTGACTAATGCTTATTGGTGTAGCTATTTATAAAGCACACACATAAAAGTTTGCAGAATTAAAGTTTTCAGTCATTACTGTAAATCAGCATTCATGTAAAGAAACCAGCATGTCACAGTAAAGTTAAGCTGATTTCCGACAGTTTGGTGAGGAAAATTTGTAGCTTAGAGATCAGGTCCACTCAAAAGCCACCCTTCACAGGTGGCAGAGAGGGACTGACGTTTCAGCAAGATGGTGTTACTGGATCAAGCTGCAAGTTATTCCTCACTCAATTACTTTTACAAGTAAAATGAAATATTCTGTTAACAAGAGAGTGTATTTCTGTTGCATGTAGTGATTACAAATCACAGAATCACAGAATGGGTTGGGTTGAAGGGACCTCCAAAGGTCATTTAGTCCAAGCCCCCTGCAGTGCACAGGGACATCCTGCACTACATAAGGTTGCTCACAGCTTTGTTGAGCCTATCATTGAACATCTCCAGGGATAGAGCCTCAACTACCTCCTTGGGCAACCTGTTCCAGAGTTCCATCATCCTCATGATAAAAACTTGTTCCTAACATCCAATCTAAATCTACTCTTCTCTCATTTCAAACCACTGTCCCTCATCCTATCCCTGCAGGCCTTTGTAACCAGTCCCTCTGCAGCCTTCTTGTAGGCCCCCTTCAGGTACTCGAAGGCCACTCTTAGGTCTTCCCAGAGCCTTCTCTTCTCCAGGGCTGAACAACCCCAGCTCCCTCAGCCTTGTAGAAGAGTCCTTGTAGGAGAGGTATTCCAGCCCTCTAATATTTTTTCCTGGCTCTCCTCTGGACCAGCACTATGAAATCCATGTCCTTCCTGTTTTGAGGGCTCCAGAGCTGGATGCAGTACTTAAGTAAGGTCTTACCAGAGTATAATGTATTTATTGTTAGATAATAGTGATTTAAATGTGCCAGTTTACTAGGTTTTGAAGTATTAATATTTACAGAACATACATGCAGCAATCATTCACAGACTCTTACTGCTACTTTAGTACTACTTTAATCAATTACACCACCACAAGAAATAAAATGCATGTATGTCCTTTTCAAGAGGTGTGATTACACTCATGTTAACTTCTAAAAGATTTCAGCAACCAAGCCCTAAATGTCAGTTTTCAGCATTCCTACTCTTGCCTTTGCAATGATGCCTGTCTCGTACTAAAGCCAATAGTTTCTCCTTATGAGTATTGTATTGCTACAATTTGGGAAAAGCATAATGGACTTTTATTGAGCTTTTAAAAACTGCCATCTAAACATTCTTATATAACACATTTTATATGGTAGATTGTAGCACATCTTATGGTAAAATCCAGGACACATTTGAAATCACTCCTGAGCAGCCTAAAGCTGTGTGATGCTTTCATTTCCTGAAAATATCACATAACTACTATTTACCCATAAGACTTAAAAAATTTGTTAAATAGTTTAAAAAAAACTACTAACATAATCACTTTTCCAATGACAAAAACTGCTAATTAGGATCTCAAGTAATAATTTGGTATTGCCCACCTTGTGGGTACAACAGCAGCAGGTTATCCATAAAACAAGGGCAAAAGGAGGATGAGCACTAACCTCTCCTCAGCAGATACCAAAGCAGAAGCAATCACTGAAGTGTTTTTACCCTTAGCAACTGTAAACATCTCAAGAAAATCCACCAAAATATTTCACCGATAACTGTATAGAAGCCAAATGATTATGCAAATTCTAGGTTTCATTTAAAAAGACTTCAAGTGATACTACAAAAAAATTGCAGACTCATTAAATTTCAATAACTAGAACCTCTTAATTATAATTATTCAGTAATTAATTTAATCCATTATCCATTGTATCAGTCAGTAATCTCAATGGCATACATCCATCCACAGGCAGACAGAAGCTGAGTCACATATATCTGTAACTGTTCTCAATACAAGGTTCAAAGACAAACTGCCGGGGAAAAAAAGGTGGTATTTAATTTTTTTTTTTAAATTATACAACTACTGTGACAACCAAATTGTTTTATTATTAAAGAAATGGAACTGTAAAAGACCTGATACATCTAAATACATGAGTATTTCTGGAATGAATTGAGAAGCAATCAATAATTAATAGTAATTAAACACATGCATAACTATTGAAAGGAGAACATTTTCAGCATTCCTTTCTCTATCAAAGCACACTTTCTAACAAAAATTAACCAGAAGACAAGGTGAAACTGTCCAGGGTGAGACAATTCTCTGACCTCTTTGGTTTCATAATTATGTCTTTGGAAGCTTAGCACAGTAGACATCTCAAATGAAAAACTGATGAGAGTTTTCTTCTACACAAAGTACTTTATCTGGAAGAGCTTGAATACTGGAATACTTCAAATACTGATGTTGGCTTCAGTGTAATAAGTAACATAATGCAACAGTCCAAGAAAGTGTGTTGCTATAATCATTTTGCAAAAAATACTTCTTTCAATGTACTATAATTGTTTGTTTTGTTTTTTTTTTTACAGAAAAGGTAAATAGATTAATGTGATTTAAAAAAGAAAGAAAATAAGTCCTTGTCTTGTTTCGATCTAGGTTACTACAGTTTTGCACATTTCTTGTAAGGGACAGTTTCTGTTGCTTTATTCTTGGAAGTAATAAGAATTGTCAATATTGTCAGTCCTTATTGGCCTTTTTCTTAGTATTAAATTGAATTATGCCTTATTTAGTGGTAACTTTTTTTTCCTTCTGAAAAGCAGCTGTTTTTTCCTCTCAGTTACTTAGAGAAGTCCTTAGTGATTACTATCAACATCAACAAGAACCTTATCAACAGCAACAAGAACCTTGATGGAACCTGGAAGTCTTTCTCAGCACAAAGATAATAATCCAGTGCAGGTAAAGACTGTGGGCTAAACAATGTCTTCATAGCATGTGGAAAAGTTGAGTCATAGAATCACAGAATGGCTTAGGTTGGAAGGGACCTCAGAGACAATCTACTCCAACCTTCTCACCACAGGCAGGGACATCTCTCAGCTGGACTCAGCTGTTGTTAACTTAATCCTAACTTGTGTAAAAACAAATAAATAAATCATCAAACAAATAAATAAACAAATAGTCTTACATTGGTAGAATTGTTTTAAAATAAAGATATAAATCTACAGTCATACTAACCAAAACACACTCCTTTTACATTCCTAAAATAACAATGCATTTTATTTTTAGAAGTCAGGATTTCCTTTCTCTGCAGAGGTTACAACACAAAAAAATCATGGTACTGAAAAGCACAGAAATTTTGGCCAGGAGTACTGCCTAAATTCTCAGTTAATTGTGGCAAAACTCCAGTCCTTTTTAAAAGGCTCTATTTACCCACCACAAAGTTACCATGAAAACTTGAGTTCCTTATGCATTAGGTAAATAACAAGAGACTTCACAGGTTTATCAGCAAATGCATTAGTTAGTTTTCAAAGACTTTCTTCACATACACCACTACAGTTAGTACAAACACAAATTCTGGAATTTGAACAGAAGAAATTCATGCTATGGCTATACAGAATATATGCAGTAACATCTGAGTAAGAACAGGAGCAGGTGCTGTTCCAGCAGCAGACACCTCATTCCAGGATGTTTAAGAAAACGGTAACATTCCCCTTCTAGAACTTCCTTGCCCTTGCCAGGCATACAACAGTTAGGACAGGTCACTTCTTTTCCTTCTTTCTATTTCCTCCAGAGAATCAGCTTTCAGTGGTACAGGAAAGAAAAGTGTCAGAAAATATGAAGAGTAGTACTATCCATCTCGATATTGTCTACATTGCAGTACTATGCAAAATGGGTTTAGCTCAGTCCCATAGGTCATGGGTACAGAAAGGAAGCCAAATGATTGATGAACAAAGATCTTGCGCTGGAAAGGTAAAGAAGCAACTGATGAAATCTTGAAAGTCTAGGAAGAGAGATTACGAGAACGAGGAAAATACACTTAGGAAAGACCTTCACGCCTTGTGAGCCTTTTGGTTAGCAACAAGCAGCCAGGCTTACAAGGATTAAAGCAGCAAAAAGGAACAGCAGTATAGGTTCTTGCATCATTTTTGCTTTTGGGTTCCTAAAAAAAAGTATTAGGTTTGCTTGTGACCTAGCCACTAAGTGAAACAGAGAAGCTTTCAAGATTTATACCCACTAAACCAGCCAGGAACCATTCTCCAGATCCAAGGCTAGGTGGCACAGAAATGGCTCACTGCCATATAGATGACCGCTTCCTGCCAAAGCAGGGAGATGCCATTCCCAGTGATTATTTTGAACAGTCCCTTATGCATGCTAGGACCCAAACCATCTGGGCATCATCTGACAGAGTGTGATTTGACACAGTTCAAACTGTATCAGGAAGCATGCAAACAAACAACTAAAACATTTGTGTGATTTGGGGCCACTGCTTCAGCCTGTATTCTCATTTTTGGATATTATAGATATATTTTTAGATATAACTTTAGAGAACCATCACCACTTGGTACATTGCTAACATCAGTCAAGATTCTTAAAGCTTTACTATGGGCAATGTCGTTCCCTATTTACAATATTCTTCTTCTTACTTCTTTTAAAATCACAACCCTTGAGGGTCAACCCACCTCAGCTCAATGCAGTTAAACACTAAAAATCTTAAATGATAACACTTCTCTCCCAAGCAAAGAGGATTTTAGCATAATTAGCATAATCATTTGTGTTACCATGAGACATTATTACAACTTTCTCCATTTCCACTGAAAAGATTGGATTTATTTTTCATTGAGACTTGGAAGTACTTAATTCTGAATGACTGCATGTAATGGGTTACCAAAAATATGTAATGATGATGTCCTGGAAACTGGTTTTCACTAATAACATGTGAAGGCTACCTTAATTCAAAGTAACCTCTGACTCTTCAATATAGTTCATCTTCAGCATGAGTTAGTTTTTTTACTATTACTTTGTGACTATGTTATTACTCCTTCCAATAAAATGAAGATGACCAGAGTAAAGAGGATGTAAAGAATGAATAAATAACTCATTTGGTCACATAAAAATTCTGTAAGTTCATATGCCATGCAAATCAAAGCAGGCTTGTGTGGTTGACTTTTTTATCATGTAGGTTAAGAGGTTAAGTCAATAGAAATATTTAGAAAAGTAATAATAATAAACACACAACAATGAGACTCAAAGGAGAAACTGGTCTCCACATTCTGTTGGAGCCAAAAGTATTATCACACCTACCAAATCTGCACAGGCTGTGGAATTCCCCTGAAAATTGTCACTGGCAGAAGCACTGAGGGAGAGCACTAACAGTTTGTGTCTTCTCAGTTCATACTGAGAGTTTGGGAGCACTGTTCTACTAACACTGATCCATTAATGTCACGTTTCTCTAAGGCAATATGGGGACCTTGGCAGAAAGGCTCCCACAGTATCCTGTAATCCTGTATCTGTTCTCTGCACAGCTCAACACTGTCCATCCCAGTACAGAATTATGGAGCTTCCTGCAAAACATTGATGAGAAGAATGTGACAACAACAGTGTCAGATTGTTGACAGGCATCCGTTTGTGTAGATGCTTCATGAACAGATTGCAGTTCTCACCAAGAAGGTTGAGAACTGGAGCAGAAACTTTCCTACCCTTTAGGGAACAGGCAGAAAAAAGGATAATGAATCACTAACAAAATCAAGCCTTTCTTCTAGTTCCTTTAACCAAAAAGAGTTCAGACAGGGACTAAAGAGTCTCTTGCTCACATGCATTCAATCTTTCTGAAGCTGCAGGCTTACTAATTCTATGCCAAAACAAACTCCTAATTTAAGATGAAAATAAACCAATTCAAGGGCCAATTCTACACATTATTTTAAAAATAAACAAACAAAAAAAATCCCAGCCCCTCCAGTTCTGTGAGCCTGTCACCAGATGTGTTTTAGCTGTCTCTGAACAAGCACTACATCAATTCAAGAGACTCAGTCATGTACATAACTCAATAGACTACACAGACATAGAACAAGTGTCTTTGATCTCTTACAGATTGCACATCACATAAACTGCTTACACACAGTTTCTGTGTATGAAGTAAGAGATCTAGACAGACCTAATGAAGGTGAGAGATCTAGAGATCATTCTCACCTGTTTATACCTCTAATTTGCTTCCAAAATATACTCCATTTCCTTCAAGAGAGGTGTCAGTTTACATAATTTGTAAAACATAAATTTAAAACTGGGTTTTGCAAAGAAACAAAACAGCTCTGACAAAGGCTACTGTTTTAATTAAAGCACTCCCAAATACATGGTTTCCTCCTGAAAAAGCACAATTGCCTTACATTTTGAATAAAGAGTTAAGATATTTTAAAATTTACTAAATTTTTTATTAGTTCAAAACATTAATTCTATATTCCAGGAAATACTACAAGAATCATTTGAAAAATATTTGTAAAGGGCTTTTTTCTACTTAACTTGCCAGAAATGTGAATGTCTAAGTATATGAAGCATGATGGTTCAACTTTTAGTACTAATAACTAGTTTGTTCATTGATCAGTTGTCTACTTTACTTCCATTTGTTAATAATAGAATCCTTGTTAATAAAGGATAGAGACAACACCAAATAACAGGGTAAACAGGCTTCCTAATCCTCTAAGGAATATAACCAAGAGGGGATTATAGCATGGGAAAAGGCTGAGGGCACTCATGTTTAACACCTGTATTCAATTCTAGGCACCACAGTATAGCAAAGACACTGAGGTCCTGGAGCTTGGCCAGAGAGAGCAGTGAGGGGTTTGGAGGGTATCATATGAGAAGCAGCTGAGGAAGCTGGGGTTGTTTAGTCTGCAGAAAGGAAGGCTAAGGGGAGATCTTATTACTCTCTACAACTGCATGCAAGGACATTGTAGTAAGGCTGGTGCTGGTCCCTTCTCCCACGTAACTAGCCACAAGCCTACAAGAAATGGGTTTAAGTTGTGCCATAGGAGATTTAGATTGGACACTAGGAAAAACTTCTTTATTGAGAGAGTGGTCAGGTGTTGAAACAAGCTGCCTGGGGAGGTGTTGGGAGTCACCATCCCTGGAGGTGTTCAAGAAGCTGTAGATGTGGTGCTTCAGGATATAGCTCAGCAGTCACGGTAGGTGGGTTACAGTTGGACTCAATGATCTTAAAGGTCTTTCCCAGCCTTAGTGATTCTATGACTTCAGCATGAGCACTGAAATCGTTCTACGATTTCAGCATGTCCCAGGAAGCTGCCTGGGACAGCCAGTAAAGATCAGAAATGTTTGTGAAGGATTGTTTTATGTAAAATTAGCACACCTTTGCAAATCTGAGCAAGGCCTGTCAGGAGAGGTTTGGGTTTCATTGTGCACCACACCCAAAAGTTTTTTCCTTGCCACTCAAGAAGAGGCCCACTTGGGCTTCTAGACTTACTACCTGAAAGTTTAAAGGCTGGACTGTACAATATTTTGAACATAGTCCTAATCATCAGGATAGGACAAGATCACGAAAGAAACACCAGCCACTGAAAGATCACAAACAGATCACAACACAGTTTCCGTTTCTGTAATGGGCACCCAACAGAAACTGGCAGTTAAGAGATTAAAACCACCAAAAAATCCTCCTGAGAGCAAAGGCCTAAACTAAGATTCTTCTCCTCAAGCATCTTGTCAGCAAGGGTGTTTCTTCACAAAAGTGCTTGTAGCTGCTCTGTTTCCATTTGCATGCAGTACATCCTTTATTAACAAGTATGCATTGAAGGAAAAACTCTCGGCACGTTCAGGCTTCAAGATTAAAATGTATGTTTAAGCCTTCTGTGAATGTAGGAATAGCTTCATAGAACTATGAAAATCACTGAAAGAAGCCCATGGATAAATCTTAAGGTTAATTAAGTTGTGATTTGTAAGTGATTTAAAAAAAAAGTAATAAACGCACTAAACACAGAAATTGCCAGGTTGCAAAAGTGTCCCATACATAGTGGAAAATAATGCTCCAAACAGTTGATAGCAACAGATATAAATACAAACTTAAGAGTTTTAGAAAACCACTTAAGAAAGTCAGACTATATGGAGAAATTTCACTTCCAGCACACTTAAGGCACACTTTAAGAACAAAGAGAAATATAACAACTCTACCATCCATAAATATTTATCAATCACTTTGCTGTTTTTAATTTTTCCCCTCCACCTTTTTGGGAAAAAGCAGCAGTTAATGATGAAACAGTTTGTATGCTAACACCAGTTGATATGGATGTTGAAGACTACTCACTGAAACTGCATACTTATATTGGCATGTCCTGAAAAACCTTTTAAAGAAAAACTGAAAGAGCTGTAAAGTCAATGGGTGGGTTCTGGAGCAATCAAGAGGAGGAAAACAAAAGTTAACTCCTTTTTAAAAAGGGAAACAGAGCTACCTGCATAACTGTAGACTCCTCAAACTAATGTAACAAAGGATACACATTTCAACACATGAAAACATGAAGGACAACACTGCTATTTACAGAAAAACTACATAACTTGGCTATGAGACTGCACAAGCAGCATTTAACAGCAATACCTTGACTGACCTATGTCAGGCCCCTGGTACAAACGGAATGCAAGCTGCTCTGATGTAACAGAGACTTTATTCTGCAAAGCAATGATGAAATTTAGTTAATGTAGTGCAAGATTAGATGAACAAGCATTCTTATTGAATTGTTTTGGCCATTAACTGGGGAATATCAGAGAAGCATACAGATTTATTGCTTCTGCTTTTGGCACAAATGCAACTACAATTGGAATCTACTCATAGATTTAAAATTCAAAAAACTTGGACACTGGAGAAAGGACTCAGAGAAGAATGATAGAAGAAGTAAGGAACTGATAGACATACCCTCCTGTATGTGGCAGCAGGGGATTGAACTGTTAATTTCTAAAGGAAGGACAGGATGTGATTTGATCATTTTTGATAAGCATCAGTACGAGAAAGTGAAATCTGATTATCTATTGATTCATCTGCCTTGCAGACAAAGAAACAGCAAGCTCCAATTTCTGACAGCTGAGGCTATGGGGAATTAGACAACACAACAATTATTTTGCTGGTCCAGTTTCATTCCTTTTTTTCCTTATTTTAAGCAGCTAAAACAAGTGCTCACTGAAAAAACAACATGGTAGTGCTATTTCCACATTATTGGATTTTTGCTTCTAAGAGACACTCTGAAACAGAATTAATTCAGACAACTTCCATGGCTTCTCTTACAGGAAATTATTAGAACAAATTACTATAATGTCATACTCAGCAACAACATTCACAGTCAGGCTATCTGGCATTATCCTGCCACTCATTTTGGCACTGAGAAGACTTCTAATGTAACGCTTTATCCAGCTCCGGGTACCCAGAGACAGTCCAATGACAGCTCCCAAAAAGCAGAGTTCTGTAAAACATGATATAAAAAGGAAAGCTATAAAGAGCAAAGCAATGATTAGAAGAAAGTACATCGATAGAAACTTTGAGAGTCACTCTTTGCTTCTGTTAGTTAGGTAGTAGAGGGTTTACACAAAGGAGATTTAAGTTAAATACTAAGAATTAAGGATGGTTTAAAAATTGGCAATGACATTGAGGAGGCTCTGCAATCTCCATCACTGGAGGTTCTCTGAATTGGTTAGGCAGATAAGATGGGTGCAAACACAGCTGATCCTGACTTTGAACAGGAGGAAAGTCTTTTAGGTCTTTCTTTCCCTGTATCTACAACTTTTCTGGCAGACAAAAAAAAAATTAACAAGTTTAAAAAATTACTTTCATTCAGAGTAAGAAAAATAACCTACACAAGGCACATTATTACAGTTTAGAGCTGTACAGTACAGTACAGTGGCTACTTTCTGTAAGTCACGTGCCTGTGACTTTCCTTTCTGATTATCTAAAATACCCAGTGTAAGTTCAACCAAAGAAATACATCCTCATTTTTTATCCTGAACTGTTGTGCAGAGCTTCTCGGCAACATTACATAGCTGTCACGTTTCACAAGGGAAGTTTCTGCATCTCAGTGTGGGTGAATACATGTCCACCTCCATCCAGATAGCACTGACAGCTTATTTCACAGTTTAAATTCAGTCAGACCTATCTGCCTCAATAGTATTTTTAAACATGAAGGATTTTAAAAGTTGCCTGAGAGTTTAAGATGTCCAGGATGTTCATCTTGGAAATCATATCAGTAACAGATTAAATTAACACAGTCAGTCCTAATGTTAGGAACAAGTTCTTTACCATGAAGGTAGTGCAACATTGGAACAGGTTGCCCAGGGAGGCAGTTGAGGTCCTGTCCCTGGCGATATTAAAGGTGATGCTCGACAGAGCTCTGGGCAATCTGATCTAGTTGAGGATGTCCCTGCTTACTGCAGGGAGGGCTGTCCTTTGGAAGTCCCTTCCAATCCAGACCATTCTATGATTCTATGAAGTTCCTGCATGGGTTTTCTCATCTTCAACTACCCATCCTCATCTTGCAACACTTAAGTGTTTAATTTTTCCAGTACAGATTTTCACACTCACTGAATCTCATCTCTTCTCACTGAATGGGATTGTTCTGGAACTTTTCTCATGGTTCTGCCTCTCTTATGTGGACTTTAAATAGGTCCCCTATTGTTTTTTATGGGATTGAAGCTCTCCTGGTGCTAAAAAGAATGTAAATGCTTTTGCAAATATTGACTTAATCATGTCTCTGGATATTTAGTTTCAGTGCTACAATTTTCAGTTGCAGAATTGTGTTCCACAATTGATGTTGGAATTTTAAGATTTTTTTTTGAGTCCTCTTTTTAACAAATGGCTCAAAGAAGGCCATAAAAAAAGTTGTAAGATTATGATTTTTTTTTCTTATTTAAAGTAAGAATGGTTAACTTATAAATGCTGCATAAAAGAAATTTTTACACAGAGAACAAAAAGGTGCATCAGTTCCTTGAAGCTACTGGTTGACAGGGTAATTTCATACAGAATATGGTATTAAAAATATATCACATGTAGCAAGGAAATGATGGCTTCCTGCCTTTTACAAAGAAACTAAAGTCTCTGGCACAAACCACAATATTTTGAAGAGAACTACAGGCAAAGTCAAAATTCTGTTCCTGCCAGGGAAAAGCAGCTGACATATTAAACTAAGAAAACTTTTCAGACCTTCATCTAACGTGCAAAGTAACTCTTCTAAGTTCTAATAACAAAAGAGTCATTGTAAAGTAATCTCATTTGCTTAAGGTCTCAGCCATTTGGCACCCAGCCAGGCGGGGGTGAAGAGCCAGACACTTAATACACAAAGTTCCTAGCAACTGGAAGTCTGCAGGGAGCAGGAGATTGTATTACCAGCAGCTGAGAGAACAAGATCTCAGATATTACAGAAGAATGTGCAGAATTAAGTTTTCATGGGCCTTCTTGATCTTTTGCAATAGGTCAGAAGCAGGAAGATGGGCAGTAAGCTTCAGAGCCCAAGGGGGCAGAAACCTGTATACCACGTAAGCTGCATGACCCTCCAATGTTGAGAAAAAATATTAGGAGACTAACTTCTAATGAAAGGAAAATGGAGGGGATACCCCAGCCAGTCTCATTCATCACCATTTTAAAACCCATGAACTCAGTTAAGCTCTTTGAATTTCCTGCTTCTGACTAAGACACTCATCTCTTCTAGCAAGACAAAACAAAATCTTTGAAGTTTTATTCATTGAACTTTCAAATTCTCTTTTTACTCCCCTCTCTGTTTTCTTACACAGAAAGAAAAAAACAAACAAACCGACACCCCCCCCCCAAAAAAAAAAAACAATAAACCACAAACTAAACTGGAAAGTAGTGTGACAAATAATTACAAAGAGCAATTCCATTTTTTCATTCAAGAATTGTGGTGGTTAAACCATTTAGCTCTGATCACACGTTTTCTTGAGCGTGGCAGCAAGCAACAAATTCTCAGTGCCCCTCTCAAGGAACAGACTCCTGCTCAGGGCAGTATTCAGACAATATATCAGAGTCCGAACCAAGACAGACCAGCTGCAGCTGGGTGCTTCTACATCCCTTATGTGTGATCTTACCCACATTTCCCATGCCCAGTATTGAACAGTCAAGATGCTCCCTACACAAACATCTTTTATGACATGCTCAGTACCCACATGACACCTAACACCCTTCACACCACCTGGCTCCCAACATTTTTACCCACGCTTAAAGCACTGAAGGGGTCACAGTGACCATAAAACTATTTAGTGATCATTTAGAAACATTAATCTAAGTATTTTCTCACAACTTGTTCAACTGTGTTGATTCTCCACAAGTGGCAGTGTTCTTATTATGCATCACCAAGCCATGAAGTAATGGATGGATGGATATGTTACTAAGATAATGATGAACAAATCCCTTTTCATGTATCAGATCCTCTGTAACTGCTAAGAGGAAAAATATGGAAGTTTGCTGTTTTGTTTTGTTTTTTTTTCAATTTGCAATGCTGTGCTTCCTGAATGACTTTTTTTAACTCACAGCAATGAATATTTTTACTCAACTAATTATTTATTATCAGCAGGTAATTCCACCTCAATTATTTCTTACCTCTAAAACTGGTGAGTGCACAACTGTGTGAGAACAAAGCTATAAACATTTTAAATAAGCACTTATCTGAGTAGTGATCCAGCATTCTATCTTGAAATGCCAACATTTCAGCACCCTAAGCAATCACCACAGAACACTTCATGGGTTATGTCACCTTTGATTCACTTCATGCAATGTACCACGAGAAGTATACCCTGATCATTAATTGCTATGCTCCAACAAGGTAAATAAGCACTTGAAACTGGATATGATGCACTGACAGACCAATCTGACCTTTTGGAATTTTCAAAAGGATAAAATGACTGAGGCCCCAATTTTTAAAAGCATTTTAAATTGCTCTTATGTGTACTAAGTTAAAACAGACTTCTAGATTCTTTTGGTTCATAGTCATTTCTTGCTGTGCTGAACATTTGTAACCTGGACCACACTGGAACTTACAATGTAATGAGAAAGAAAGAAAACAAAAAGGAAATCAAGTGAAGAGAGTCCAATATCCACTAAAAGGATGCATGCAAGTAGAAGTTCTGTTCTGTCCTATGACTCGTATTTTCCTCTCCAAATGATTTACCAGCATCATAATTTCCACCATTCTGTCATCTCTACACAGAGGGGAAAGGAGTTTTTATTCACAAATAAAGTAAAAAATCAGTAAAATGAATATAAATCAACAAGTAGAATCATCAAATCATAGATGGCTAAGGATTGGAAGAGACCTCCAGAGATCATCCAGTCAAACCCCCCTGCCAGACTAGCACAGGTCACACAAGAACATGTCCAGACAGGTTTTGAAGATCTCTAGAGGAGACTCCACAACCTCTCTGGGCAGCCTATTCCAGGGCTCTGTCACCTTCTCAGTAATAAAGTTTTTTTCTCAAATTGAGATGGAATTCCCTGTGATTGAGTTTATGTCCATTGGCCCCCTCGTCCTGTCACTGGGTATCACTGCAAAGAGACTGAGTCCATCCTCCTGACAGCCACCCTTCAGATATTTGTAGGCATTGATAAGGTCCCCTCTCAACTTTCTCTTCTCCAGACTAAAGAGCCCCAGGACTCTCAGTCTTTCATAAGAAAGATGCTCCAGTCCCTTAATTATAGCTCTCTGTTGGACTCTCTCCAGTAGTTCCCTGTCCCTCTTGAACTGTACACAATATTCCAGGTGTGGTCTAACTAGGGCTGAGAAGAGGGAGAGGAGAACCTCTCTTGACCTCCTGGACACACTCTTCTTAATGCACCTGAGTATACTACTGGCCTTGGCCACTATTATACATCACTGTCCCACAGATAACTTATTATCAACCAGGACTCCAAGGTACCTCTCTGTGGAGCTACTCTCCAGCCCCTAACCTGTACTGGTGCATGGCGTTATTCCACGTCAGGTGCAGGGCTCTACATTTATACTTGTTGAACTTCAGTTAAGATCATCTTTGCCCAGCTGTCCAGTCTGTCCAAGTCTCACTGAATGGCATCACAGCCTTCTGGTGTGTCAGCCACTCCTCCCAGTTTTATAGCATCAGCAAACTTGTTGAGGGTACACTCTGTCTCCTCACCTAGGTCACTGATGAGTATGTCAAACAAGACTAGACCCAGCACTGACTCCTGGGGAACACTAGTAGAAAAAGAAAACTTAATGAGGTAGAAACAAATTATCTGTATTGTTACAGACAGTCAAATCTGAATATAGACCAAATTACTGAGGCCAGAATCAATTTTGCATGCACAGATACAGATTTCATGTCCACAGGCAGGTGCATATTCAAATTATGTGCAAGTTTACACTGTGCTTATTGGTTTCTGACCATTCCCTCCTCCCTGCCCACTAGTCCTTCTTTGGACCTCTCTGATTAGAGACTGCAGATCTTCTCACAGCCACAAACTTGGTTGTAGCAAGCAGCTCTGTTTACATCCTACAGATGTCTGCGCAGATAATCTCCTTCAGAAAGCCAGACCACTCAGAAACAGCCATTATTTTCCATGACAGCACAAACTACAGATATGCAAGGTAAGACTTCTCATTTCAACCACTTAAAAAGTAATTAAATATGGAGTCATCTAGTAATCTCCTTTGGAACTGTTTATTTTCCTGTAAAAGGGAAGAAGACAAAACATTTCATGCTCTTTAGTGCAATGATAATACATCTGCTGCTCCTCATCAATCAAAATCATTCCAACTTGCAAACTTCCATATATTTTGTTCAATCTCTTGTCCTAAATACAGGCCAGTTCTCTTCTTTCCTCTAAGGTTTTTACAACCACAATAAAGGAAGAAAATTATCACTCTGCAGTAGGCTCTAGGGAAAAAAAAACAAAGCCTGGGTAAGAACAAACCACCAGTAGCCTGGGCTGCCTGTTGGGTATAAGAACCAAGGGATCCATGACAACTTCCCACATCACATCAGCCTCCTTTTAAACTACAGATGGCTTTGAGGGGGAAAACAGCTGATTTCACCCAAAAGCCCACACAACCAAAACTGATCCTGAGTAGCACTGGTTGTATTTATGAAAAAGTGAGAACAAAAAGAAAGAGAAAAATGAAAAAGATAAAAAAGAAAAATAAATAAATAAAAGGGGAGGAAAAAAGAAAACACCAAAATCAACAAGGAACAAACTATGCTGTAAAGAGGAACTTTTACAGAAAGAGATGTCTTCATACTGGTATTTAAAAAACTTTAAAAATCATTCTGTCAATGATTACTTCTGCCAAACTGGAAAAAAAAAACACTTCTGGTTAAAATGAAATATGCATAAATATACCAGAGTGACAAAAGACTGGTTTTTTTTCTTTCAAAGCACTATAATTTTACTTAAATGGTAGGTGTTCTTTCTAAACAGAATGGCATTTCAAAGAGACATCCAATCCTGCATTTCAGATGCAGCAGTCATCTCTGAAACAGGGTCTTTAAGAAAATTTCAAACTAGCAAGAAGCAAACTAGTGAGAGAAAAAAAAAAGTTATCAACTCTTGAATAAAAACATAATCATCAGGAAACAAATGCACCTCTCCCTACCCACTCCCTTCTCCTTTCTCCAAAGTTTGTGCCTGTGTGAAGTTATAAGAAACCACTAAACCACAAAGCCCCACGCCTGCCAACCACAATGGCTAATAACTCACCATACATCAGTGTCATTTCACACGAATACTTTCCCTTGAGATTTGGAAAAAAATAAAAATATATAGAGCAAAATGATCACTGAAGATTGAAAAAATCTAGATGTTTTTAAATCTATATTTTTTAATGATGAGGAGAGGTTGTGGAGTCTCCTTCTCTGGAGACTTTCAAAACTCCGCTGGATGTGTTCCTGTGCGGCGTGCCCTAGGTGATCCTGCTTTGGCAGGGGGTTGGATGCAGTGATCTCTGGAGGTCCCTTCCAACCCTTAATATTCTGTGATTCTATGAATTATTTGTTACAGAAAAAAGGCGAGTTTATGTCTTTATACTAGCATACAATGCATCTCTGATGGAGCGGGCAACAAAAATGATTAGGGAGTTGGAACACCTCTGCTATGAAGACAGGCTAAGGGAGCTGGGGGAGTTCAGCCTGCAGAAGAGAAGGGGAGACCTACTAATGACCTTCCAGTACTTGAAGGGGGTCTACAAGATGGCTGGAGAGAGACTGTTTACAAAGGCCTGTAGTGATAGCACGATGGGCAGTGGCTACAAACTAGAGAAGAGTAGATTTAGATTGGATTTTAGGAAAAAATTCTTTACCACGAGGGTAGTGGAACATTGGAACAGGTTACCCAGGGAGGTAGTTGAGGTCCCATCGCTGGAGATATTCAAGGTGAGGCTCAACAGGGCTCTGGGCAACCTCATCTAGTTGAGGATGCCCCTGCTTACTGCAGAGGGTTTGGACTACATGGCCTTTGAAGGTCTCTTCCAACCCAGACCATTGTATGATTCTGTGATTCTTTACAGTGACTTGAGCAGATCATCAGGTCAGAGGACTGGTTTTTTTTTTTATTCCCAATGACAAAAATAGCAAGCTTGCTGCACAAGGTTGTTTATATTAATTGATTTTAATTGTTTAAACTTCTCAACTATGATTAGAGGGAGAATAATAAGGAGGAAACATGGAGGATTAATTTACATAACAAGAGCAGTAAGTTTGGCCAATGCCAGTAAATGAGTGTGATGAGAGTAGAACAGGGCACAAAATTCCTTGAACATTGATTCCAGAAATAAAATGAAGGAGGATCTGGGTCTCATATACCAAAGAACTACTTCAATTTCTCCTATCCATAAACAAGGGCAAAAAGGAGCATTTTAGACTGTCTTCCAATCAGGGTACTTCACCAGGCCTGAGAGGGACAAAAGGCATGCACTTCATAGTTACAGCCACAACTACAGTATATCAAAGACCACTGATAGCAACTAAAATTCAAACACTTCTTTGGTTGTTACTTTTTTTAGCCGTTTCACAGACATTGTGCTTACTCGTCTTAAATATCAGTGATTTCCCTTATGTATACCAGATAATAGGTCACCTCAACACTGCGACCCAAAAATGGTGTCAATAAGTAAATAATCAAATTGACTGTTTGGAGAAAGGTACAACTAATATGATGAAGGAAATGGGGGGTAACTTATACGATGAGACTAAGTTTTGTTTGGCTAATCTGTCTCAATGAACCTGAAAGTAATAGCAGCTTACACATACATCTGGAACAGAAGGAAAACAACAAGGGAAAAAAATCAAGATTCAGCCTAGCAAATGTATCTGGTGACTAGGAAGAGCCAGACTGCATATTTAAGGAGGATTCCTTAGCTTCAAAGAAATTTATCTTATGGCTAGCTTTTCCAACAAAAGCCTCAGGGGCAGAAAACCATGTTTTAAAAGTCAAGTTTGACAACATCACAACACAAGTTAAATTATATGATTGTCTGCAACAGCAGACAATAACTCAGAAGGTCCTTTTTTCAGTCCTAGAATCCTATTTGAATGTAAAGGAAAAAACAGGCCTATGTTGCTACTAATCTTACCAAAATACTAAATTATTACTAATCTGCTAATCAGATTTATCCTCTTAGAAGTCAGCATAATGAACAAGCTGCTGAGGTAATGCAAAGTCTTCTGAACCTTCACAATATTAAAGTTGAAATCTGCTGAAATGTCCCACAGATAAATTTGCAGTGTTTTATACTAGCTTGTGGTAAAGAGCACAGAAAGTATAAGTATTAACTTTTACTAATGTACAAATACTTTCACACACACATATATGCAATAAATAATTCAAATAATGCAAGTTTTACTACAGAAAGTTTTTAAAGATTAACAAAGGCATGAAACCAATCTCATTAATCCTACTTCCATCGCCCCAGAATTTTTTTCCTATTGACCTGAAGATTTTTGGTAACCTTTTCCTACATATAATATACCCACCTGTTTACTGTCATGTCTCTCAATGTCATAAAAATGTAGGTTATATAGCTTTACAACAAGCTATTTATGTTAATGGTAAATGCCCAAGTGGGTTTTCCATACACAGAGTATTTATTTCTGAGGTACTGTCTCACAAGGACACTGGAATTACAATCTAGACCGACCTATCAGTGCTGGCAAATGAGCTGCTGGCAAAAAAGAAGGGGAAAAGATTAAAAATAAACCAATGCTTAGTATTTGTGAGCTCGAAGTGAGGGATGAAATAAAGACCTTTCAGTATCACAAGGCTAGCATTTTCCTTTTGCAAACCGTCACTTGTACAGAATTCATTACTGCACCTGAAATGTGAAGTATTGCAAAGAAGAAACTGCACCTGCTGTCCCAATGAGGCCAACTGCAAACAATAAAGTGTTTCCTTTTCGTTTTTAAAAGCATAGTCTAACACAAATTATACATTACGTTGACTAACTGTCTTGTAATAGTTCCCACTGGATTCTTCCCTTACATATTTTAACCTAGTGCTCTAACAAAGCAAAATTTTTTAAAAGATCAAAAACATCTTTATGCCAAAGTGATGGACAGAGATTAAAATATATCTTTTTTCTGTAGCAGTTTTAAGAAACCCTACATTATTTTGAGAAGTGTATTACACTGCCAAACCTAGAATTTTCCTAAATGTTCAGATTTATTAAATTTAAGACCATATACTCAAAAGAAATGTTTTAGCATCAGTCATCCCACTCCTTAAATATGTTATAGAAAATTCAGAAGCAATTCTAAGTGTTTTCACACAGAGTACATCTGAAGAATATATACCCATAATCCTCATGAGCAACAAAGATATGATTAAATGCTTCTTGTGAGAATGTAATGGGAGACAGTGTCAGAAGCCTTACTGAAGCTGAGGTAGATCATATCCCCTGCTCTTCCCTTATCTACCAAGCCACTCGTTGCAGCAAAAGGTTATCAGGTTGGTTGAAACAAAACTGCTGTTGCTGCCTACACAACTGCATTTCCAGCAGACATAATTATTAGCAGCATCTATGAGAGTAGACTTAGGAAAGAGATGTGCTGGGTGCTGTTCACAGAATGAAATGAAATTGTAATGAAAAGGATTGCAAACTGAGAGGTTAAATGCTGCTAACTCGAAAGTGTGAATAAATGACATGTGGAGGAGTTCAAGAAGGGTGTAGTTGTGGCACTTCAGGATAGTTTAGTGGTCATGGTAGTTGGGTTATGGCTGGATTCAATGATATTAAGAGGTCTTTTCCAACCTTAATGATTCTCTGATTCTGAATTTAGCCATATACCTAAAAATAAAAGATGTTTTCAAGGCTAACATCAGAGGCTTCTGAAAAAAAACAAACCATAACAAAAACACCAACAAAAAATCGAAACCAAAACCTACAAACAAACTCCTCAACACTCAAGCAAAAATCAACTTCAAAAAATTACATATGTAATCTATAAATCTCAAAATAAACTCAAATTAAAAAATTTATTAAAAAAAACCCATATTGTTTTCTCAGGGACCTAAGGTTTAAAGTTTTGGCTCAAACAATCTTATCATCATAATGAAAATCTTCTCTTTCATTCTTACTCTAAAACTGGTAAGAGAAAAACAAACTAAGAGAGATTAAGAAAGAAGCATTATGTAAAATGTGAAGCAATCTGAAAAGTTTTAATAAATATTCATGTTGGACTATCCCCTGCCACAACAAAAAGAAAAGGAAAAAAATAAGTAAATATGCTTTCAGTGTAAAACAATCATTAATTTCAAGTGGTACTTAATTAGTGAGTCTGGAACAAATTTACATAAACTCTCATTACAATATAAAGCACATTTATTTCAACCTTCTAAGGAAAACTAACTGTGGGTAAATTAAGGGTTTGACCATCCTATGTCAGCGTGGTGGTTAATGCTTTATCTTGTTTTCCAAAGTTTCCATTTTTCTGTACTGCCTGCAAAGACTCACAAGTCTATCTAGCAGAACTTGCTACGAATTGACAGAAAATTCCCAGTGCATTCAACATCTTCTAACAGAAACCCTCATTTTAGCAACTCTTGACGTTTTGATTTGTTACCATTTTCCCAAGTTTGCATTTAAAAAGCTGACACACTGCTAAGTAATTCCCACATGCTACCGCCTCATCCAGGATAACTTTACCACAGTGGATTTGAACTTATGGCAAACATTCAGTTTATAGTTGTTAATGTTAGTGGATGGAGGATTCCAATGTCCTGTATTCCAATATCTGATTCATTTTTATTGCACAAATAAAGAATAATTTTACATAGGTGAGAAGAAGCTTGTGTCTCATGTTCCATTTTCTAGCCTGAAACATCAAACCACTACTTCCACCTTCCTTCTTACTGGTCTATTATTAACCATTAGGCAGAGCTGCAGAGATTTAGCATCCCATGTTGCATTATAATAAAGTTTATAAGAACAGCACTCATCTCCCTAGCTTGTAACATCTATTGAGTCATGCCTGCATCTTCCTCCCTGCTGGGATCCCCCAGGGCTGCTTCTATCCCGTGCCTCAACCAACCGATTGTTCAACCACACAATTTCCACACTACATTGAAAAGACAATATATGCCATATAATATAAACCATGATATTTTGTTTTTTAGTTACCAGGGGGTTCAGTTTTGACTATCTTCACAATACCATCTCATATTATGAGTACCACTGGATTATTTCAGAAGGATATAAAATATAAAGTACTAGTATTAGTTTATTTAATTATGTTTATATAGTTAATTTGGGGAACATTTTCTAAATGCAAGCATAAAGGAGCACCAAAATCCAGAGCATGGCTCTTCCATCTTTGCTGACCAACATGGGACAAATAACAAATGGCTGCAAATACAGTAAAATGCCCATGATCTGGCAAATCATGGCTCTTAATTTAACTCCTACATTGCAAAAAAGGAGCAAAACATTGCACCTGCTTTCAGATGCCCTCAACTTTTTTGTCCCAAGACATTATTTTACTAAAGAATCAAGTACAAAGAGCTTATCATACTAATCTTTAATTTGAATTACATGTATTATGATTTATTACTCATTTATTAGTGCATGCAACTAAAATCCAAACTTAATCTTCAGTGAAAGTGTCAGAAACAAAAAGGAAAAAGACAAAACTAAACTAAACTATATCCAAAAGAAATGGATATAAAAATAAACCTCACACCATAAACCTATTCTTCACACCATAAACCTATTCATTCACACCATAAACCTATTCTGAAGGGAGGTTGTAGCCAGGAGGGGGTTGGTCTCTTCTCCCAGGCAACCAGCACCTGAACAAGAGGACACAGTCTCAAGCTGCGCCAGGGGAGGTTTAGGCTGGAGGTGAGGAGAAAGTTCTTCACAGAGAGAGTGGTTGGCCATTGGAATGTGCTGCCCAGGGAGGTGGTGGAGTCACCATCCCTGGAGGTGTTCAAGAGGGGATTGGACGTGGCACTTGGTGCCATGGTTTAGATAGGCATGAGGTGTAGGGTGACAGGTTGGACTCGATGATCTTTGAGGTCTCTTCCAACCTTCTTGATTCTATTCTATTCTATTTCATAAACACTGTTCAGGATTTTTCACTTGCTTCATTTTTATCTTCAGGTGTTTCAACAACTACATCAAGACAGCAAAGCTTTAAAATAAAATCAAAGCTATGAAGAAAAGCACAGTCACCATGAATAATAGCAAGCCTTTGAAAGAGAATAACAATTTAGCAACTTCTTGTAGGCAGTGATTAATATCAATTTACTGTAAGCTTTCAACGCATGAGTGGCTAGTTTACTGTCTGTACTTTGTCCCATAATAAGCCATTTCAAAATTTTGTCATTTGTTTTCTCATAAAACTTTCCATTTCTCATCTGGCACCAAAGACAGCCCAATATTCTATAAACTGTTTTGCCAGTTTTTGTACATAAAATCCCATCTTCACTGGCATAGGTTTACATTGACTAATTTTCACCTCCTGTACAGCTATGGGGATTCTGCTATAAATTTAAATGCATCCTGTGACAGTTTTACACTTTGGCAGATTGCAAATGCTGTCAGACTAGAGCTGGTGTCTTTAATAAAGTACATAAGTTACATGGATTCACTACACGAAAGGGCAGTTGGTATGAATGCTTGATATCTACTGCTTGATGCTGAACCTCTCAACAGCTGAACATTTATGCTTTCAAGGGCAGTCCTGCTGTCATATTAAAATTCTGGCTTATGTAAAAGAGGTGACACAGAAGCATAGAATGCTTTGGGTTGGAAGGGACCTTGTAAGAAGCAGTGAGACCCCCACCTGGAATACTGCATCCAGTTCTGGAGCCCCTATTACAAGAGGGATATGGACATGCTGGAAGGTGTCCAGAGAAGGGCCATGAGGATGATCAGAGGGCTGGAGCTCCTCTCCTATGAGGACAGACTCAAAGAGTTGGGACTGTTCAGTCTGGAGAAGAGAAGGCTCTGAGGTGACCTTATTGTGGCCTTCAGTATCTGAAGGGGGCATACAAGAAAGCTGGGGAGGGACTTTTTAGGGTGTCAGGTAGTGATAGGACTAGGGGGAATGGAACAAAGCTGGAAGTGGGGAGATTCAGGCTGGATGTAAGGAAGAAGTTCTTCAGCATGAGAGTGGTGAGAGCCTGGAATGGGTTGTCCAGGGAGGTGGTTGAGGCTCCATCCCTGGAGGTGTTTAAGGCCAGGCTGGATGAGGCTCTGGCCAGCCTGATCTAGCGTGAGGTGTTCCTGCCCATGGCAGGGGGGGTGGAACTAGATGATCCTTGAGGTCCCTTCCAACCCTAACAATTCTATGATTCTATGATCTAGTCCAAACTGCCTCCAGTGAGCAGGAACATCTTCGACTCGATCAGGTTGCTCAGAGCCTTATCAAGCCTAACCTTGAGTATCTCCAGGCATGGGGCCTCAATCCCTGGGCAACCTGTTCCAGGGTTCCACTACCCTCATGGTAAAGAACTTGTTCCTAACACCCAATCTAAACCTACTCTTCTCTAATTTCAAATGATTGCCCTTGTCCTATCACTGCAGGCCTCTGGAAACAGTCTGTCCGCAGCCTTCTGTAGGTCCCCTTCAGGTACTGGGAGGCTGCTCTTAGGTCTCTCCAGAGCCTTCTCTTCTGCAGGCTGAACAAGCCCAGCTCACTCAGCTTGTCCTAATAGTAGAGGTGTTCCAGCTCCTTGATCCTTCTGGTGACCCTCCTCTGGACCCACTCCATCAGTTCCATGTCCTTCCTGTATAAAGGGCTGTAGAGGTGGACACAGTACTCACATCTGAATTTTGCTTTTACTACTGTTTTTAACCCTGTATGAAGGTTCCTCAACAGGTATATAAAACCAAAGAAAATAAATAAACCCACAGCATTAAAAAAAAAAATCTCTGTGCATGCAACGGCAGGAAGTGGACATAGGGTCATAAACAAGCTATTTTGGGGCTCATTCTTCATTTTTTTAATCACAGAGTCATAGAATGTTAGAGGTTGGAAGGGACCTCCAGATATCATTGAGTCCAACCACCTGCCAAAGCAGGATCACCTAGGGTAGTCCACACAGGAATGCATCCAGGCAGGTTGAGGTTGAAACCTTCTATGTTCAAGTTTGTATCCATTGTTCCTTGTCTTATTACTATGCACCACTGAAAAGAGATTGTCCCCCTCCAGTTGACACCCACCCCTCAGATATTTATAGATATTGATCAGATCCCCTCTCAGTCTTCTCAAGACTAAACAGCCCCAGGTCTCTCAGTCTCTCTTCACAGTGGAGATGCTCAAGTCCCCTAAGCATCCTCCTGGCTCTCCCTTGGACTCTCTCTAGCAAATCCCTGTCTCTCTTGTATTGGGGAGCCCTAAACTGGACACAGTACTTCAGGTGTGGTCTCACCAGGGCAGAGTAATGGGGGAGAAGAACTTCCCTAGACCAAAATTCATTGTCAGCTATTAGCTGAATCTCTGAGAATGTTTTTGCAGACTGGCAAATTTTGTATCATTTCAGATTGTTGTTAAGATTATAATAGAAATATTTATAGAAACAAACAGGAAACAAGGCAACACCCCCTAAGTCAGCCCCAAGTACTAACTCTTCAATGGGTTAACAGCAGTAAAAATGCAAAGAGAAGAAATATGTGTGTGTGTGCACATGTGTGTATAAGAACATTAAACATCTTGGGCAACCGTTTTCAATTTCATTTCAGGCAAAGTTGTATGTAACAACTTCAAGTTGGTGCCTAAAGTTGAGTGCTAAGAACATGTTTCTTGCAGTTATTGCCAACACATGCTAACATTTACCTTCAACAAACGCTGAGGAAATCCCCTGAAACCCACTGGGAATAGGCAAATGTGCAGAATTAGAACATGGACAGATGGATGACTGCATTCAGACATTAGTCTCCTACAAGTTTCCAGAAATGGTTGTACTGACACAAAGCAATGCCTGAGGAGAGATCAGCATATTAACAACTCTGGGCCTGCAATTATCCAAGGCCACATTAGATAAAACTAGAGTTGTGAGCTTGTGGAGAATACTGAAGGGAAAGGGGACAAAGACAGTATTCCCAAACGGTTTGCCTTCATGCCTCTTATCCCTCTCTACTTCTAGAGGGGATTGTGCTGTTTGGGCTTTTTCCCACCAATACTTAATATAGCTTGTTTGCCAAACAAAACAAAACAAACACACACAAAATCCCTGTTTATTTTCAGCGTTCTTCATTTATTTGCACTTCACATATGTGTACACTAGCTTAACACCTCTTACCATCTTATTCTCATCTTACACAGCCCTCTTCCTTTCTGCTTTGGCTTCTCAGATTTCTTTTGGTTGCCCTTCCTGATCTGGTTCCTATCATTTTACCTCACTTAGAGTCTCTTGAGATCAATTTTCTCCTGTTATCCAGGAAAAGACTATGGCAGATGGAATTGCCAAACTCCAGAGGCAGGTACCTCCTCATACTTCACTAGACACTTAATCCTATCACCTTTTCACCACAGAGATGAACCACCACAGCTGCCACAGCCAATGCAGCTTCTTGCATTTCCATTTTGCAGAACTGATCCTTAGAAGGAAACCTCATTGATAGTGAGATTGAAGGTGCTTCTGGTCAATCACTCAAATTCTTCTCATAGGAGAATTCAGCTGTAATTACATAAGTGAGCACCTATAGAAATATTATATTATTGAAGAAACACTGTTCTACTGTGTGATAGTTTTCAGCCTATGCCTAGAAAATCTTCCACAGATCTTGAACAGAAAGTGGTAGAATGTAAATAAATCACCATTGGATGTAAAAAGGAAAATAACGGTAAATTCTAAACAATCCCATAACATAAGCTGGTTCTGTAGGCTAACTCTCTCTCTCTTTTGGCTTCCTCCCTGTGGGAGACACTAACTTGCTTCTGGCTGGCTTTGCTGACCTTGTCTGTGTTGTTTTGTCCGAGTATCCTAACGAAATAACTCTCTGCTCTTTTCTCTTCTCCCTTTTGTGTGCAGGGGGATAGAGGGAAGGAGGAAAGGAAAAGGAAGCTATCAGCTCCCCTGGTTTTTGGCTGGGGGGGTTCTTGTGCTGTTTATAAATATCTGTAAATATTGTAAATACTATATATTTTGTACATATTCTTTGCATTTTGCTGTAGATTGCAGCTTTGCTTGCAAATACAGCTTCATTTGCTTACAGCTGGGCTGGTATGGCAATTTAATGTTGGGGGGGAATTTTCAACCCACCACATACTGCTTAAGTTATCCCCTTACCCAGCCACAGTTAAGGCATGAGTCAGAAGGGCAATCATCTATTAACATTTGGTCCAGACACTAGTCTTTAAGTTGTACACTTAAAACTAGATGTATGAACACAAGAACTTTCTAAGAACACATTAATTTTAATGCCAGTTTTCAGGCACAGCTGCAATTACCATTAAGATTAATTCACTCCACGAAAATGACTGGACAAGAAGGGAAGAACTGGCTGAAGCCACTTCAACAGCACTTTTGTCACTCCTTAAGCCAAATGTGCTTTCCAATGATATTAGAAAGAAATCAGTTTTCACTTTATGCAGCTTTATGAATTCTCAAATACTCCCTGCAGCAGAATAAATCTAACAGTTTTACAGAAGGAAAAACACATTTTGCATCAAAATAGCCAATTCACCAGCATTTTTGGGGGCTTTGAAAGCTGTGTTCCCTAGTGCTCCCTAACTCACATAACAAATTTCAATTCGATACCACATTCCCACAGTTTTTCTACAGTGCAATTCTTCCCCCCCCCCCCCTTTTTGAGCACCATTAATTCCTGGCTTTCTGTTTTCATGTTTTTCTTAAAAAAAAAAAAAAACAAACACCAAACAACAACCAAAAAAAACCCAACCCCAAACAACAAAGCCCACAACACAACTCTGTCTAAATCAGTGTAAAAATATCCCTAAAAACAGATATTAGAGTGAAAAACCATCTGTCAATTATGGCACAATAACAGTTTGTATTGATAACTGCAAATAACAGCTCTGCTTTTGGGTCATTTTTCACACATTTTGATAGCTTCTATCACACACGCTGGCAGGCTCAAAAGTTGAAAGGTATGACAGGGAAGCTTTAGTGAAATTGGAGCTATCTCCCATTCTGCAGTTTTAGGCCTACAAGAGACAGTAGTAAATGCTGATCTCTTCCAGTAAGTTCACCTATTCATCAGGAAACTGCAAGTGATTTTAATGAAGCCCTGCTAGCTTAAAATTCATTTTTAGGTAGGAGAATTTTATGCCATTGTGAATAGGATAGGATAGGAGAGATCTGGGGGGGGGTTGTTCTCATTGGTAATTTAATTTGCAATCTGACTTCCCCCAGAGCTAATGAAGAAAGCTGAACTATACTGCCAGCCATTTGCTAGCAAGAGAGTGGGCAAAACAGTTGTTGAATGGAACACTAATTTTAATTATTTTAACTTCAGTGTTAAATACATGTGAAAGCAAAACTACTCATAGAATTTATACTGTAAATTTTATGCTGTAAATTTACTGTTTATTCAGTAATAACGTTGAGGATCTTATTAAAATGAAAAATCAAACTCAATTTTGGTACAAAATCTTTCACATTTCAAAGTCATGACTCTGTCCCATAGCTGGATTTTCTTAAAGAGAAACATCCGTTCAATTTGCATGGAATTTCTCTCCAGTGTAAAATCTAAAATAAGTACATACTATAAAAAAACCCCCACAATAACAACAACAACAACAAAAAAAGAACAAACCAAAACCAATACAAAACAGAACAAAAGTCAAAAAATTCTGAACTGGAAGCAATCCACATTTATAAACTTGAAGAGGCATACCATAAAATAAAGAGCTGCTCTTAGTATTCTACATTCACAACTCACACCATAATCCATATTTATACAAAATGCCCATACTTGTAAGCAGTAACTGCAAACCAGTGCTAAAGAGCAACTGAGTGAATCCAGTTCTTTGTATATGTAAGGACTGGTAATTCCTTGACTCTGAATCTAGCTCACCAATCATCCCCACAGTCACTTTTCTCCCACCGGCACTGAAACTGATCTAGTTTTCTGGATGAAAGATTTGAATAAGTAATGCAGCCATTTAACATAAAGTATTCATTACACTCAAGATGAAGAGCTCAGTCAGCAGATCAAATTTAGTAACTTCAACAGCTATCACAGTGGCTTTCTTAACACTGTCTTTTTGCTCCAGTAAGTTTAAGAATGAGCTATTGGTATCATTTTTTGACAGTCTTCCATTCAACTTAAAACGCAGTTTGCACCTTACTAGGAAATTGTGAAAATCCATAACAGGATTCCTTTTGTAATTTCTAATGTCACAGAATCACAGAATGTTAGGGGTTGGAAGGGACCTCAAAGGATCGAGTCCACCCCCCCCTGCTAGAGCAGGATCACCCAGAGTAGATCACACAGGAACACACCCAGGTGGGTTTTGAATATCTCCAGAGAGGGAGATTCCACAGTCCCCCTGGCTAGCCTGTTCCTGTGCTCTGTCACGCTCATGTCATTGCAATAATTTATTTTTAAAATAACTAAAGCTCCTCCTTTAGTAACTGTCCTCATGTTACTGACATGTCTGTGATGCGGATCTATGAGTATCTTCTCTTTACCTTCTGCTGCTCTGTCTTCTTCAGCATTACTCAGAATCACAGAACATTAGGAGATGGAAGGGACCTCGAAAGATCATCTAGTCCAACCACCCCTGCCAAAGCAGGATCACCTAGAGTAGGTCACAGAGGAACACAGCCAGGCAGGCTTTGAACGTCTCCAGAAGAGACCCCACAACCTCTCTAGGCAGCCTATTAAAGTGCACTGTCACCCTCACATTGAAACATCTGCTCCAGCTTGCACCCATTGCCCCTTGTGCTGTCATTGGACATCACTGAGAAGAGCCTGGCTCCATCCTCCTGACATTCACCCTTCACATCTTTATAAACATGAATGAGGTCACCCCTCAGTCTCCTCTTCTCCAAGCTGAAGTGCCCCAGCTCCCTCAGCCTTTCCTCATAAGGGAGATGTTCCACTTCCTTCAGCATCTTGTGGTTCTGAGCTGGACTCTTTGAAGCAGTTCCCTGAGGTCCTTCTTGTGCTGAGGGGTCCAGAGCTGGGCACAATATTCCAGATGCAGCCTCATCAGGACAGAGTAGAACTTTTCTCAACCTAATAACCCCAGCCCTTCTAATACACCCCAGCTTGCCATTTGCATTCTTGGCCACAAGGGCACATTGCTGGCTCATGGTCATCCTATCCACCAGGACTCCCATGTCCCTCTCCTCTGCACTGTTCTTCAACAGGTCAGTCCTCAGCCTATTCTGGTAGACTTTCCCAGATGTACACTTCACAGTTGGGTCTTTAATGCTAGACTATGAGAAGAAGAGCTTCATCCTGTGGCAGGGATCATTCAGGTGGATCATGCCTGCTGTCAGACATGTGCATGGTTCTGTGCTGTAAGCTGCTTACATGTTGTGTGAAGAGGACTGTGCTGTTCAATTTCTTCACTAAAAGGGTTGTCAAACACTGCAACAAGCTGCCCAGAGAGGTGGTTGAATCCATATCCCTGGAGCTATTTAAAAGACACGAGAGATTGGATTTGAGCTGTTGGAGCGAGCCCAGAAGAGGGCCACAAAGATAATCCAAGGTCTGGAAAACCTCGGCTATGAGGATAGCCTGAGGGAGCTGAGCTTGTTCAGCCTAGAGAAGAGAAGACTCTGGAATAGGCTGCCCAGGGATGTTGTGGATGCCTCCTCCCTGGAAGCGTTCCAGGCCAGGTTGGATGATGCCTTCAGCAGCCAAGTATAGTTGAGAGGCATCCCTGCCCATGGCAGGGAGGTTGGAGTAGATGATCTGTAAGGTCCCTTCCAACCTAAGCCATTCTGTGATTTTCTGACTGTGGTGCTGAGGGACACGGTTTAGCATCACACTTGGTAGAGTTAGATAACAGTTGGACTTGATGATCTTAAAGGGCTTTTGCAACCAAAGTGATTCTATGGCTCTCTGTTCATAATACTTCAGTAAACAAATAAGAGTGCAGAGAAGATCATCCCCACAGAAGACAGACAGAAAAAAAGGAAGGTACAAAATCTTCCCTCAGAAAATTACCTTCAGTAGGCAAAGCCATGACAACAGGATTCAGTGAAGTGTCAAGTTTCTGTTATTAGTTATATAGCTGGTGTTTATACAGAAAACAGATGAAAATTGAACAGCTGCCCTAGTAAGTACATAGTAATGCCGGTTTTTGCTTCTCCTTCAAAAGCCCACTCTCCCCTGAGCAGATCGAGCACATTTTTCTCCATTCCCATTCCCGTTACACAATTAGTATTGAACGGTGCAATACCAACTGCCTGCCTGCTCTCCGAGAGCAAACTTCCCAGCGTACACTGCAGACAGCAATCAGAACACGCACAGTTGGAAGCCAACCCTCCAGGCACTCCAGCAGTTTAATCAATCCCTGTGCATTTTAAGTGACTTCTCCACAACAAGAATGGTGGTGTATTCCCAGCAGTGGTTCAGTGTTATTCTAAGCAAACAATAGAGAGCAAAAACGTTTTCATATACCAGAGGGAAGTCACCTTTGACCAACCTGACAGCCTTTTACGAGGACATAATCAGGTGGATAGAGGACAGTAGAGCAGTACATGTGATTCCCCTGCTTACTTCAGAGGGGGCTGGACTAGATGGCCTTTGGAGAGCCCCTCCAACCCAGACCATTCTATGATTTATCTTGATTTCATTAAAGCATTTGACACTGTCTCCCACAGTATCCTCACAGCTAAACTGGTGGTCTGGACGATCGGACAGTGAGGTGGATGTGAACTGGTTGAAGGAAAGAGGTCAGAGAGTTGTGGCCCATGCGACAGAGTCTAGTTGGAGGCCTGTATCTAGTGGAGTTCCTCAGGGGCAGGTACTGGGACCAGTACTATTCAATATATTCATCAACAACCTAGATGAGGAAACAGAGTCCATCATTAGGAATTTTGCAGATGACGCCAAGCTGGGGGCAGGTGTTGATCTGTTAGAGGGTAGGAGGGCTCTCCAGAGGGACCTTGACAGGCTGGTCAGATGGGCAGAGTCCAAGGGCATGAGATTTAGCACATCTAAGTGCCAGGTTCTACACACTGGCCACAACAACCCCATGCAGCGCTACAGGCTGGGGACAGAGTGGCTGGAGAGCAGCCAGGCAGAAAGGGACCTCGGGGTACTGGTTGACAGGAGACTGAACATGAGCCAGCAGTGTGCCCAGGTAGCCAAGAAGGCCAATTGTATCCTGGCCTGGATCGGGAATAGTGTGGCCAGCAGGAGCAGGGAAGTCATTCTGCTCCTGTACTCAACACTGGTTAGGCCACACCTTGAGTACTGTGTCCAGTACTGGGCCCCTCAGGTCAAGAAAGATGTTGAGATGCTTGAACGTGTCCAGAAAAGGGCAACAAAGCTGGGGAGGGGTCTGGAGCACAAACCCTATGAGAAGCAGCTGAAGGAATTGGGGTTATTTAGCCTGGAGAAGAGGAGGCTCAGGGGAGAACTTATTGCTGTCTACAACCGCCTGAAGGGAGGCTGTAGCCAGGTGGGGGTTGGTCTCTTCTCCCAGTGACAGAACAAGAGGACACAGTCTCAAGCTGTGCCACGGGAGGTTTAGGCTGGATGTTAGGAAGAAATTCTTCACAGAAAGAGAGATTGCCCATTGGAATGGGCTGCCTAGGGAGGTTGTGGAGTCACTGTTCCTGAAAGTGTTTAAAGTAAGACTGGATGAGGCACTTAGTGCCATGGTTTAGTTGATTAGATGGTGTTGGGTGCTAGGTTGGACTTGATGACCTTGAAGGGTGCTCCAGTACTTAAAGGGTGGCTACAAAAGGGAAAGAGGCTCCCTCTCCACAAGGAATCACGTGGAGAAGACATGGGGCTACAGGAACAAGTTGCACTGGGAGAGGTTCCAACTTAAGGTAAGTGCTGTCTGCAGTGACAGCTATCACTGGAACAACCTCCCCAGGGTCGTGGTGGAGTCCCCATCACTGGAGGTTTTCAAGATGTTACTGGACAGGCTGCTAGATGATCTCATCTAGGCTCTCTTTCCCACAGAAGTTTGAACCAGACAACCTTTTGAGGTTTCCTCCAACCTGGGCTTTTCTATAATTCTATGACATAAAAATGTGGCCATCAGAAAAAGAACATACACAGAAAACTGTCAGCATTGATAACAACCAACTAGTAGTGATTACGAAATTGCAGCATCAGTTAATTCAACTGAACAAACAAAGGAATTTTTCATGTTTTCTTTGTCACTTTTAGAAGAATAAATCGTTACTGGACTCTTTTGTGTTTATGCACACTGGCTCTTTTCTGCCTGCAAATCTGTTCTGTAGCTGTCTTCCATCAAATTTAAACATACCAGATCCATCATGTTCTGCAGGTACCCACTCAAAAGTCTGCTTGTATTCAGCAAGACTGTAATAATATAATAGCATATGCCAACTGTTTTGACCATGTGTAATGGAGGAGAGGTTTGCCGAGATACAAGCTTTACTAAATCAAACTAAGAGGGAAAATTAAACCATTACTGTCATTCTTGGCTTTAAACAGATTGTGGAAAACACTCAACTGCAGTACAGAGCTCCCACAACTGAAGTCAAGCCTGTAAAACTTTGGACTGTTACTAGCCATTAAAAAGCTGGCTTGGGTTAAATTTAACCTATGTGTAGAACTTGCTAGAACTATTTCTTGATTTCATAGAGTGGTCTGGGTTGGAAGGGACCTCCAAAGGTCATCTAGTCCAACCCCCTCTGCAGTAAGCAAGGGCATCCCCAACTAGATCAGATTTCTCATTAAAGTATCTGTGCAACTTTCTAACTTGATTGGAGGTAAATGCCTTTCATCCAAAAAGCCATTTAAGAAACTTCAGTAGTTCTTCAACCTAAGTATTTGAAGATAACCACACAGCTTCAAACTTGGTTTGCTTTAAGTTAGCTAAATCAGGTAACACAGCAAGACATAGATCCAGTAAGTACTGTTTATTAATAAGAAAACCATTTTAAGGCAATTATTTTAAATTAAAATAAGCATACTTTATCCTTAAAGACTAAAAATTATATGTTACAAGTTACTCAACAGAAAGATATTTTTGTAAGAGTTACAATTACTAAATTAAAGCAAATTAAAAACACTGTTCCAACTGGCAGTGAAGCAACCTATCTGCCAAAACTGTGAAATGTGGAGTATCTAAACAAACAGAGAGAAGTTCTACTTAAAACTTAACTACGTTCATTATTGTCCAAAATTTGCTAATCAGTCCTTGGTGATAATAACTTGTAATGCCCTCCAAGTGAAATAAACAAACAAAAAAGGCCCCTCATTTAGATACTCTTTTGTTGTTGACAGAATTCACATAAAGCTTTTATTTATAGACACGCACATATGTATATAAAATATTAATGAAGTAACAGTGTTACATGCAGACACTGCCTGCTTTGTCTCTTTCACTTGTAAATACGTTTCAAATGAGCTAATTGAGACAACACATTTGCAACTGCTGTTGCTTTTCCTCCAGCTTTTATTCACAATTCAAATCTTAAAATAGCTAATCTACAGCATTCTGGGGATAATCTGTGGATACTGTACTTAAAGTCCATTGTGTGAGCATCTGGAAAGCTAAAAATCCACTAAATAGCCAATCCCCTAAACATATGATTAGAGAATAAAAATTTGTCTTGGATCTCTTCATAGAAATGGCTCGAAACGCTACATATTGCAAACTGTACTTATTTCTGCTGACTATGTTTTTTTTTGCAAAGTATTGATTTTACTTAGTCTTAATTGAAATCTGGTCTGGAATAGGAAATTCACCTCATCAACATTAACTTACTGACAATTTAAATTACTCCTGTTCAGAAACTGTTTAGGAAATATGATTTTCAAATATTAATCTAGTTCCAAAAGACTGCATGATATCAGTCTGTCCTGGTAACGTCTTTGTGCAACATTTGAATTAAATGCCATTTGAGGGGCACTAAAATATTAATTTCCAGACATTAGCCTACAGTTAAGGTTCATCTAGTTTCATGTACTGTTATTATTGTAATAATAACAACACACTATGGGGTAGATTGTTTTAAGGTTGTTTGGCTTTATAAAGAAACAAATATAAACAAATATATATATTATATATATATATATATTAATTTTTTATCCATTTTAAGCAACAGTGTCGTTGAAATTACTATGAAATACACTGAAATGACGATGAAATACAGCCAAACAGAAAGGTCTCTTCACAGAGTTCATCATGACAAGATGACATGCATTTTAGTTAAATCTTTGCTCACTGGGACAGCCTCCTGAGATGCATCTCTCATTTAAATGAAGACGTTTGGAATGAAGACAATTGTTAAATGTGACTACGATAGGTAATGACTAAGCTCTAAACTGCATGAGCTTAACAGGTGTAATTATTCAGCATGTACCATACAGTATAAGTAAAGGGAGGAAAAAGACTTATGAAATCAAGTTTAAGTACCATGATATTGTGGGGCAAACGACATCCAGCAAGTACCATAAATGATATTCCGCTGGCAGTACAAACTAAACTGCTCTGTGTTCCAGTATCTATTGATAAAAATGCTCAATATATTTGAAAGATTTCCACCACCAGCCCAGGAAGGTGACAACTTCAGAGGTCACACAGGCCATTAGGGTGAATCCTAACTTGGATACTGTAAATTGCATTGGTCTTAAACTTGCTTTCCCCATTAGTATGCAGAAGAACCTAGATTAGTTTAGGTGTCCCCATAACCACAGAGCTGACATGCTTATGATGCTACATTTCTACTCCAAGGTGAGACAAAACCTTTCAATTTTACTGCTATTTCTATGTATTTCAGCTTATTGCAACTTGACATTGTTGACTGATCTCTGCAGATGTGGAAGGAATTAACTTCACACTAAGAAAAAAATAATTCAATTAGCCTCAGAAGAGCAGCTATAGTTTTAAAAGTGTTAGGAACACCTTTTTAGTTTTTCCTATGTATTTTGATTCCAAAACAAGTGGTTTTTCTCACAATAACTTCATGTTATAACAGACCAAGGTATTGAAGTCCTTATCCATCTAATCTCAAGTGAAGGCAAAGAGGTTTCCTGTATTTAATATGTGCACAAACACATTTTCAAGGAACATATACAAAAATATTGGAAGATCTGTTGTCTGACTTCCTGAGAGAACATTTGCTTGACTTAATATTGTTTGCAAGGGTAAAAGGCAGAGGGATCCATCAACTCAAAACAAGAATCTCTTCATGTATAGGTTAACTTCAGCTTCAGTGACACTTGGTTGTATTTCCTATGGAGATAAGGCCCCTGAAACAGAGAGGATTTTCAGGTTGATCTGCAGGATAATTTTCAGAGCCAGTGCTGCAGTTTACCTAATTTCTTTTTAAACATACAAATATCCTCATGATTAAGGTATCTGCTAAGAAGCTGTGAAATTAGCATACCTAGTTTCCACTGAAAACTTTAATATGCAAATTGATGAATATCAAACACGGAAAATAATGGAGTTCACCTTTGTATAATCAAACATTCAGGGAAAGATATTATTTTTCACCTCAAAAATGGGAAAAAAGGAAAGGCAACATAGAAATAAGGCTACATCAGTTTGGCAATCGGTTTGGTAATTAAAAAGAAGAAAATTAAATAAATTTACTACTGATCACCTTTAGCTGTATGTTATTTGCAAATGCTAATATAAAATGTACAAAATTTGACTTCTGCAAAATGCCTTTAATTTTCATAGCAAAATCTGAGAAAGTGTTTCAGATTTTGAGTAACAGGTTTAGAATGCTACACATTTACAAAATCTATCAGTAAACGGTATACTCAGTTGCTCATTGTCCAAATCTAAGGAGGACAAGCAATGATGGCTCATATTATGAATTTCTCAAACTATTTTTTCTAGGAAAGCAGAAGAAAGAGACAAGGTATTCACAACAAATCACCACATAAAAACCCAGCAAAATGTAAGCACAACTTGGGAAGTTCCCACAGTATAAAAAAGCCTCAACCAGTTAAACACCTTTGTAAATCTTTTAATAGAGAGATAAGTTTTCACTGTACAAATAAAATTAACTTTGAAAAAACCCAAAGCTTATGGTCTGGAAAATAAAACTGAAATTGATAAAATGTCTTTGAGTATAGATGCATACCTCCTTCCTGAGTTTTAGTATCAGTTGTAGTTCAGGAAAGAAAACACACATTTTGGTTCATTTTTCCACACAAACACAGCTGATGTGGAGGATCTGTTCAAGATTTAGTGTTGTTAATGTACTTCCCAAAAACAGACCTCCTATTCCTATACATTCACTGAACTAAGAAGATCCTTGTGGACCAAACATAAACGTGACCTTGCATAGTTATTTCATTTATTTAAGCTTAAGAATTCTTCAGACAAGTTCCTTCATTGACACAGTAATTCCTTTGCTTACATTTATTAAAAGACTATGAATCCAGGATTCCAAAGAACTTGGTTCCTGATCCATTTCTCCCCAGAATTTACACCAGAATTTGGCTTGCTATATGTCAACATAAAAAGTCAAACACTCCATGAACTCAAATTACAGGAAATCTTGTCTCTGTCTGTCTCCCTCTACATATATATGTGTGTGCATTTATACATTTGTATGATGTTCCATCACTGTACTTTTACACTTCAGGAATCTAGATATTGATGAAAATCTGTCATCACACTATCTCCAAAAGATACACAGGTTTATAGTTTACCCACCTGGTACAGGTACAATATAATAGGTGTGTACATGAGTATTCCAAAACTATTTTCCAAGGTGATTATGGCCCAGAGGATGTAAAACAATGCTAATAAAACATTGCTCCTGAACTAAAAAAAAGCAAAACCAAAAGCCAGCACTTACAAGGAAAAAAAATATATTGCTGGGAATGTCATCAATATTTAGGTAATGAAACTGAAGAACATCCAAAATCCCCACTACCTACTGTATCATCATCATTCATAGGGTGTGAACTAAAAATACTGTTTTGCCTGACAAGCTAATACTCACCTTTCAAACTTGTCTCACATTTTAGGGAAGGAGGGGGGCTGGAGTGGGACAGGAAAGATAAAATGAAAGCAAACACTGTCACTTGTACACATGTTGCTTAGCAATACACCATACGAAACTTGCAGAAACGGTGACATTGGTCCCTGGTTGAATTTACATAAACACTAAATATGCGTCACTGAAAGAGGTGTGAATGCCAAGTGTCAGGTATATAGCCTGTCATGACAATAGAGACACAGCAGCACGCAGATTATGTGTTAGCATTCTAAAACCTAAACCAGAAATGTCACTTCTTTATAATAAAGAAATGTTTAAAGCAGCAGTCCTTCCCTTTTTATGACTTGGGAACTAATATGAAGTAAAATTCAAAGTAATTTTCTTTTCCTGATAAGCACCATAGTAAAAAAATTATTAATATATTAAGAAATTAATTCTTGTAACAGTGATTAAATATCCATCCTTAAAATATGTTTCTCACAAATACGTTTTGCCCTCATAGCATTCACTTTTCCTACATACCTCATAAGGCTGTCTAGCAATAGGACAAGGGGGATCGGTTTGAATCTGAGGGTGAGTAGTTTTAGACTGGATCTTAGGAAGAACTTCTTCAGTAGGAGGCTGGTGAGACTCTGGAATCGATTGCCAGAGAGGTTGTGGATGCCTCTTCTCTGCAGGTGTTCAAGGCTAGGTTGGATGAGGCCTTGAGCAGCCAAGTCTAGTTGAGAGGCATCCCTGCCCATGGTGGGGAGACTGGAGTAGATGATCTCTAAGGTGCCTTCCAAACTAAGCCATTCTGTGGTATTTGAATGACAATTTTTAATCTCTGATTCTGTGTTAATCACAGATTAACAGATCTGAGGAGATACAAATATTTAAAAGAGCTGAGTGCTACTGCTATTACCAATAAACTTCTGTAAGTGCTGCCCAGTGATCTCAAAGCACACGACTGTAGAAAGTGCAAAATATACTTGGTCCTTTCCACAGGTGAAAAAATAAAGGCAGTGACGTAATGACTCAATCATATTAAAGTGTCAAAGACTCAAATTTTCACAACAGAATCACAACACTGAAAGCAATAGTAACTTCTAGTCAGCACTTTCTTGCCACATTTCACACCACAGTCCATCTGTAAGGTCGGTTCTATCTACAGTAATGTCAAAACACAGAGATCAAAGGCGTAGGGGAGAACAGCTTATGCTTTAAAACTTTTACAGATTTTAGACACACTTTTAAACACATTATTCCCACACACATAAAACGAGTGTGTTTACATTCCCTTCTTCATTAAAATGAAAGAGTTGAGGAAAATTCCTCATCAGTTTCCTAGAGCATAGTATATAAAATAAACATCCTTTACCAAAGGAGAGGACAAAAAAAGCAGCAAGGAAATGATTTTTTTAAAGATTCAATGTAAAATGGCACCTGGTTTGATCCCAATGATGTGCAACAGCCAGAAAAGACAACAAAAGGGACTTTAACTTCATATTATAATGCCTTGTTGAGATTGTCACTGGGGTTCTGCCTTCCTTTGCTGACCTAGAGCGGGGACAGAGGAGGCCACAGAAGTGATGGGAGGGCTGGAAGCCCTCTGCTATGAGGCCAGGATGAGAGATTTGGGGTTGTTCAGTGTGGAGAAGAGAAGGCTCCAGGGAGGCCTTCTGGGTGGCCTTTCAGTACTTAAAGGGGTCTAGAAGAAAGCTGTGGGACAGACTTTTGAGCTGGGCTGTTACGACAGGAAAAGGGATGATGGTTTTGAACTAAAGGAGGGAGGTTCACACTAGAGAAAATGAAGAAATGTACACTCAGGGTGATGAGAACCTGACCCAAGTTGCCCAGAGAGGTGGCAGATGCCCCACTGCTGGAACCATTCCAGGTGAGTTTGGATGGGGCTCTGAGCAATCTGCTCTAGTTGCACATATCCCTGCTCAGTGGAGGGGGGTTGGTCTAGATGACCATTAGAGGCCCCTTCCAACCCAAACCATTCTATGATTCTTAAGAACAATTACTTTTCAAGCAAACAATGATTGAAAAGTTGAAAGGTCATGTGACACCACATTATTTACTTGAACCATAGAATGGCTTAGGTTGGAAGGGACCTTAGAGATCATCTACACCAACCTCCCCACCATGGGCAAGGATGACTCTCAAATAGACTTGGCTGCTCAAGGCCTCATCCAGTCTGGCCTTGAACACCCCCAAGAGGCATAAAGTGAAAATGTAATCTGCACAACGAACAAACAAATACGACACCACTGTCCATCTGCAGTAGTTGTTTTTTTTTTTTTTAAAGCAGTGTTTGAGTATGGGTTTGTATTTCATGAAAATTCATAGGATCTATTTCTATTTCCACTTACTATTATTACATACACAGCAATTAGTTACATACACAGCTGAAACACCAAAAAACCTGCCAGATTGTCTTTTTCAGCTGTGGATCCATATTTGTAAAGCACATGTCACTGAGTATTCGGTCTGATCAGACACATGCAATGATTATTGGTGGTCTTTTTGGGGAGCAGGGACGAAGAGAAATGCATAAAAATCCTCTTCCTGACAGCCTGCCCAGTGTCACTTGGAACGAAGTAGCCCACGGTGATGGCAATTGAAGAGAAAGGAAATAGAATTTCTACTGCAGGTGTTTTGTTTTAAGCAGAAGAATGTCAGTAATGGTGCGCAGATTTTATGTCCTTCATGAGGCAGGTGACTTTTCAAACTTTATTCCCGACACAGAAAGTACTTGCCTCAGGGGATCCAAATGAAAAAAAAAAAATTCCAAGACCTGTACATGTTTGCAGAATGGACATGTTTAGTTGCCTAGAAGTAAAGTTAATCACACCATGAAGTTCCAGATCACTGGCCTGGAACAGTAGTGAATGGACTTGATGTGAGATTATGGGGTTGAACTCAATTTACTATCTTATAATTTTTTGAAATATGAAGATTTCAGAGATTTTTTTAAACATACAATATTTCATCACTGAAAGTGATAACATGACAAGCTTCAGGACGAGAAGAGAAACATTACACATACTTGTCTAGATTATCAGGTCAATTGCCAAACTGTAAAAGGGGTTTCAGGCTTCCAAGCCTAGTGATAAGGCACACAGATCAGTACAAATTCCCTTTGTGTGTTTTACCTAAACACATACACACACAAAGATTTTTAAGTTTGCAAACACAGACACTTTAAACCTCAGAAGTGCTCAAAGTGCCCATGAAAACTTCATCCATCTGTTTAGCAGAAACCTAATACCAACAGTCATTACACTTATAATTGTACTACTTCTGACCCCTTTACTCTGTGCCTGGGAATACATGGCTTGTTTCCTCCTTGATGTTCAGGTACAGCATGGAGCAACTTATTTTTGATATGCTGATTGCCTGTTTTGAAATAATGTTTGACTAAATTTTCTCAGTTACTTTTGTCTGATACTCATTGCTACAGTATATTAATCTTTCAAAAATATTACTGTGACAACAGTCATGTGAAATAATTTTTAATTTCACATTCATGTTCTTATTACAATTAGGTCTGTCTGAATTATTAGGAACTTAGTCAAAGAAAGAGTAAATGGAAAGTAGCTGCCTGTGCCCAGCTTGATCTTTTATGTTCATTTCCTTTTCAAAGTATTTCCCATTACATGTGGCTGATGTGTATAATGCAAACCTAGAAATTAAGATAGCACATCCTTTTATGTTGCAAAATGTAAGAAGGGAGCCACAGCATGAATAGTGGGAGAAAATGTTTTTCACAGCACTGCAGGTTAGAGTGATGAAGGGTAATCAAGAAGATAAAGCCACAATAGCTTCCTCTCTTTGGCTCCTCAACTACATCCAAAATAAGTCTGTATTTGTTACATGGTGTTCAGTACATTCAAAATTAAGCTCTTCATGTAGTTGCAGCTGCAGAGCCCTACATTTCTGCAAGCCAGGTCTCATGTGCTGAAATTGGCTACACAGAAAGCAATGGTGGGGTATTAGTGAAAAGTTACTTGACTTACTCCACAAAGCAATTTAGCAGCAGGTATGGAGATGAATACAATCCTCCAAAATAACACCCCACTTTATAAACTATGCCATTATCCCTTCTTTTTTTTCCACTTTTTTCCCTGCCTCACTCACCATATATGCTTCAAAATTTGCAGCGAAGAAAGACGACCTCATGTCAACAGCCTCCCTCACTGATCTGTCTCAGTTCAACACCAGATCTACAGCCCAAAAGTTCACATGTATCTGTATTCTTCTGGGTGCATTCTGGGTTTTAGTTTAGTTTAGTACTGAGGTATGGTGAGACATTTCTACTCATCTTCTGTTCATTAGAATAAAAAGAAATGGGAAATGCTTTCGTTACTAGTGGAATATCTGTCATGGACCTATTGTTTTGGATCTACTAGATCCTCACTATTTCAAGGTATTTCTGCAGTAAGCTATACAAATGTGATTTCCTGCTTTACTCTTGCAAATAAAATAGGACATAGCATGTAAGTGGTTCCAGATAGAGAGGCTGCATAGAGAACCAGATGTCAACAGTTTTACAGCTCCACCCTAACTGTGTTGTCTAGTTTTGTAAAGGCGAATCTCAGTTTGCACACTTTATAGAATACCTCATGCTGAAGTTAAAAAAAAAGAGTACACTGATTTTTTTTTAAATATGAAATTAAAAAAATAAAATAAAGAAAGATGGTTACAGTTCTTCATGCTTGATTTCAGCCAGTATCTTGTTCCTTAAGTTTTCCTCAAAATCCCATCACAGAATCACAGATTCATTTTTGGGATCAAGTTCAACCATTAACCCTGCTCTACAAAGCTCACCCCTAAACCATATCCTCAAGCACTACATCTAAATGACCTTTAGACATATCTAGTGTTGATGACTCAATCACCCCTCCCTGGGCAGCTTATTGATGAGGAAAGGCTCTGAAAATTTGTTTCTTCCAATGGGTGTCTCTTCCAACTACAGCAGCACATGCACCAACTAATAAAAATTTACTGTCATGTTACGTGTGTCTCCTTAAACTGATTGTCTGTATTTTCACAACTCTGAAAGAGCTGTTGGGCTTCCATGAAGAGAAACCTAAATGTAAAAGAAGAAAAAAAAACATCTGGTTCCCCAGGAAACAGATTCCTTCAGAGGATACAAAACCTGAAGTCCCCTGAAGTGCTGGCTGACATTCAGGGAGCTATGCAAGAAGCATGCATGTACAAACACAGTACACAGTTGATGAAAAAACAAACACAGAATAGCCTAACACTGGAAGTGTGTGGCAAATTAAAAAGTTCACAGACAACTATTTCTTGGAGATCAGATCTAAATGATCACTTCCGTCTGGTCTCAAGTATTTGTTCCTTACTTAAGGAATGCAGGAGACTATCCTCACACTGATACAGAGGTAAAAACAAACAAACAAACAAACAAAAAACCCCCAAACAAACAAAAAAAAACCACCCCACCTGTACCAGTTACAGAGAGCACAAAGGAAGTTAGTTAGATTGTTTATAATTAGAAAAAGGAATTCTTCCAAAAATACTGATATTATTAAGGCATATAGTCAAACCACAGTGAAGTTTTAAGGCTTCAAACTCTAACCAAGGTAAAACTCCAGCATTTTGTAAACCAAACCTATTCTCCTTGGAAAAATGAAGTCAGGATTAACACACAACAGATTCTGAACTAAAATTGTGTGCAGCATTTTCATGCATGTTTCTTGG